>NC_091453.1:58805838-58903436 GCF_964237555.1 Oryctolagus cuniculus
TGAAGGTAAGTGAGTGAGTGAGGGTGAGTATGTGAAGGTGAGTGAGGGAGGGTGAGTGAGGGTGACTGAGGGAGAGTGGGTGAGGGTGAGTGGGTGACTGAGGGAGAGTGGGTGAGTGAGGTTGAGTGGGTGAGTGAGGGTGAGTGGGTGAGTGCTGGTGAGTAGTGAGTGCGGGTGAGTAGTGAGTGCTGGTGAGTAGTGAGTGTGGGTGAGTAGTGAGTGCGGGTGAGTGCTGGTGAGTGAGTGGGTGAGGGTGTGTGAGTTGGTGAGGGTGAGTGAGGGTGAGGGTGGGTGAGTGAGGGTGAGTGGGTGAGTGAGGGTGAGTGGGGGAGGGTAGGTGAGTGAGGGTGAGTGGGGGCGTGAGTGAGGGTGAATGGGTGAGCCAGTAGGTGAGTGAGAGTGAGTAGGTGAGTTAGAGTGGGTGAGGGTGAGGGTTAGTGGGTGAGGATGAGTGAGGGTGAGTGAGTGAGGGTGAGTGAGTGAGGGTGAGTGAGTGAGTGAGTCAGGGTGAGTGAGGGTGAGTGAGTGAGGTGAGTGTGAGTGGGTGATTGTGAGTGGGTGAATGTGAGTGGGTGAGGGTGGATGAATGAGTGTGGGTGAGGGTGAGTGAGTGTGTGAGTGAGGGTGATTTAGTGAGGGTGATTGAGGGTGAGTGAGTGAGGGTGAGTGTGTGAGGGTGAGTGAGTGAAGGTAAGTGAGTGAGTGAGGGTGAGTATGTGAGGTTGAGTGAGTGAGGGTGAGTGATTGAGTGAGGGTAAGTGCGGGTGAGTGAGGGAGGGTGACTGAGGGAGAGTGGGTGACTGAGGGAGAGTGGGTGAGTGAGGGTGAGTGGGTGAGTGAGGGTGAGTGGGTGAGTGCTGGTGAGTATTGAGTGCTGGTGAGTACTGAGTGCTGGTGAGTAGTGAGTGTGGGTGAGTGCTGGTGAGTGAGTGGGTGAGGGTGAGTGAGTGGGTGAGGGTGAATGAGGGTGAGGGTGGGTGAGTGAGGGTGAGTGGGTGAGTGAGGGTGAGTGGGGGAGGGTAGGTGAGTGAGGGTGAGTGGGGGCATGAGTGAGGGTGAGTGGGTGAGCCAGTAGGTGAGTGAGAGTGAGTGAGTAGGTGAGTTAGAGTGGGTGATGGTGAGGGTTAGTGGGTGAGGATGAGTGAGGGTGAGTGAGTGAGGGTGAGTGAGTGAGGGTGAGTGAGTGAGGTGAGTGTGAGTGGGTGATTGTGAGTGGGTGAATGTGAGTGGGTGAGGGTTGGATGAATGAGTGTGGGTGAGGGTGAGTGAGTGTGTGAGTGAGGGTGATTTAGTGAGGGTGATTGAGGGTGAGTGAGTGAGGGTGAGTGGGTGAGTGAGGGTGAGTGTGTGAGGGTGAGTGAATGAAGGTAAGTGAGTGAGTGAGGGTGAGTATGTGAGGTGAGTGAGTGAGGGTGAGTGATTGAGTGAGGGTAAGTGCGGGTGAGTGAGGGAGGGTGACTGAGGGAGAGTGGGTGAGTGAGGGTGAGTGGGTGAGTGAGGGTGAGTGGGTGAGTGAGGGTGAGGGTGAGTGAGTGAGGGAGAGGGTGGGTGAGTGAGGGTGAGTGGGGGAGTGAGTGGGGGTGAGTGGCGGGGTGAGTGGGGGGTGAGTGAGGGTAAGTAGTGAGTGCGGGTGAGTAGTGAGTGCGGGTGAGTGCTGGTGAGTGAGTGGGTGAGTGTGAGTGAGTGGGTGAGGGTGAGTGGGGGAGTGAGTGAGGGTGAGTGCGGGAGTGAGTGAGGGTGAGTGAAGGCAAGTAGTGAGTGCTGGTGAGTAGTGAGTGCAAGTAAGTGCTGGTGAGTGGGTGAGTGAGTGTGAGGGTGGGTGAGTGAGGGTGAGGGTGGGTGAGTTAGGGTGAGGGTGAGTGAGTGGGTGAGGGTGAGTGGGGAGTGAGTGAGGGTGAGTGTGGAGTGAGTGAGGGCGAGTTCGGAGTGAGTGAGGGTGAGTGAGGGCAACTAGTGAGTGCAGGTGAGTAGTGAGTGCGGGTGAGTGGGTGAGGGTGAGTGGGTGAGGTGAGTTGGGTGAGTGTGAGTGGGTGAAGGTGAGTGGGTGAGGGTGCGTGAGTGAGGGTGAGTGAGGTTGAGTGCGTGAGTGAGGTTGAGTGAGTGAGTGAGGGAGCGTGAGTGAGTGAGGGTGAGTGGGTGAGTGAGGGTGAGTGAGTGAGGGTGAGTGAGTGAGGGTGAGTGAGTGAGTGAGGGTGAGTGGGTGAGGGTTAGTGAGAGTGAGGGTGAGTGAGGGTGAGTAGTGAGAGTGAGTGAGTGTGTGAGTGTGAGTGGGTGAGTGTGAGTGGGTGAGTGGGTGAGTGGGTGAGTGTGAGTGGGTGAGGGTGAGGTTAGGTGAGGGTGAGTGAGTGAGGGTGAGTGAGGGTGAGGGTGAGTGAGGGTGAGGGTGAGAGAGGGTGAGATGAGTGGGTGAGGGTGAGTGGGTGAGTGAGGGTGAGTGGGTGAGTGAGGGTGAGTGGGTGAGTGAGGGTGAGAGAGTGAGGGAGGGTGAGTGAGTGGGTGAGGGTGAGGGAGTGTGAGTGGGTGAGGGTGAGTGGGTGAGGGTGAGTGAGGTTGAGTGAGTGAGTGAGGGAGCGTGATTGAGGGAGGGTGAGTGAGTGAAGGTGAGTGGGTGAGAGTGAGGGTGAGTGAGTGAGTGATTGAGGGTAAGTGAGTGAGGGTGATTTAGTGAGTGAGTTAGGGTGAGTGAGTGAGGGTGAGTGAGTGAGTGATTGAGGGTAGTGAGTGAGGGTGAGTGAGTGAGTGATTGAGGATAAGTGAGTGAGGGTGAGTGAGTGAGTGATTGAGGGTAAGTGAGTGAGTGTGTGTGAGTGAGTGATTGAGGGTGAGTGAGTGATGGTGAGTGAGTTAGTGAGGGTGAGTGGGTGAGGGTTAGTGAGAGTGAGGGTGAGTGAGGGTGAGTGAGGGTGAGTAGTGAGAGTGAGGGTGAGTAGTGAGAGTGAGTGGGTGAGGGTGAGGTTGGGTGAGGGTGAGGTTGGGTGAGGGTGAGGTTGGGTGAGGGTGAGTGAGGGTGAGGGTGAGTGAGGGTGAGGGTGATGAGTGAGGGTGAGTAGTGAGTGCGGGTGAGTAGTGAGTGCGGGTGAGTGCTGGTGAGTGAGTGAGGGTGAGTGAGGGTGAGGGTGAGTGAGGGTGAGGGTGAGAGAGGGTGAGATGAGTGGGTGAGGGTGAGTGGGTGAGTGAGGGTGAGTGGGTGAGTGAGGGTGAGTGGGTGAGTGAGGGTGAGAGAGTGAGGGAGGGTGAGTGAGTGGGTGAGGGTGAGGGAGTGTGAGTGGGTGAGGGTGAGTGGGTGAGGGTGAGTGAGGTTGAGTGAGTGAGTGAGGGAGCGTGATTGAGGGAGGGTGAGTGAGTGAAGGTGAGTGGGTGAGAGTGAGGGTGAGTGAGTGAGTGATTGAGGGTAAGTGAGTGAGGGTGATTTAGTGAGTAAGTTAGGGTGAGTGAGTGAGGGTGAGTGAGTGAGTGATTGAGGGTAGTGAATGAGGGTGAGTGAGTGAGTGATTGAGGGTAAGTGAGTGAGGGTGAGTGAGTGAGTGATTGAGGGTAAGTGAGTGAGTGTGTGTGAGTGAGTGATTGAGGGTCAGTGAGTGATGGTGAGTGAGTTAGTGAGGGTGAGTGGGTGAGGGTTAGTGAGAGTGAGGGTGAGTGAGGGTGAGTGAGGGTGAGTAGTGAGAGTGAGGGTGAGTAGTGAGAGTGAGTGGGTGAGGGTGAGGTTGGGTGAGGGTGAGGTTGGGTGAGGGTGAGGTTGGGTGAGGGTGAGTGAGGGTGAGGGTGAGTGAGGGTGAGGGTGATGAGTGAGGGTGAGTAGTGAGTGCGGGTGAGTAGTGAGTGCGGGTGAGTGCTGGTGAGTGAGTGGGTGAGGGTGAGTGAGTGGGTGAGGGTGAGTGAGTGAGTGGGTGAGGGTGAGTGAGTGAGTGGGTGAGTGAGGGTGAGTGAGTGAGTGGGTGAGGGTGAGTGAGTGAGTGGGTGAGGGTGAGTGACTGGGTGAGGGTGAGTGGGTGAGGGTGAGTGAGTGAGTGGATGAGGGTGAGTGAGGGTGAGTGAGGGTGAGTGGGTGAGTGAGTGAAGGTAGTTGAGGGTGAGTGAGTGAGTAGGTGAGTGAGAGTGGGTGAGGGTGAGGGTTAGTGGGTGAGGGTGAGTGAGTGGGTGAGTGAGGGTGGTTGAGGGTGAGTCAGGGTGAGTGGGTGAGGGTGAGTCAGAGTGAGTGAGTGAGAGTGAGTAACTGAGGGTGAGTGACTGAGGGTGAGTGAGTGAGTCAGGTTGAGTGAGGGTGAGTGAGTGAGGTGAGTGTGAGTGGGTGAGTATGAGTGGGTGAGTGTGGGTGGGTGAGGGTGGGTGAGGGTGAGTGAGTGTGTGAATGAGGGTGGTTGAGAGTGAGTGAGTGTGATTTAGTGAGGGTGATTGAGCGTGAGTGAGTGAGGGTGAGTGGCTTAGTGGGTTAGTGGGTGAGTGGGTTAGTGGGTGAGTGAGGGTGAGGGTGAGTGAGGGTGAGTGAGGGCGAGTGAGTTTGTGAGTGTGAGTGTGTGAGGGTGAGTGAGTGAAGGTAAGTGAGTGAAGGTAAGTGAGTGAGTGAGGGTGAGTATGTGAAGGTGAGTGAGTGAGGGTGAGTGAGGGAGGGTGACTGAGGGAGAGTGGGTGACTGAGGGAGAGTGGGTGAGTGAGGTTGAGTGGGTGAGTGAGGGTGGGTGAGTGAAGGTGAGTGGGTGAGTGAGGGTGAGTGGGTGAGGGTAGGTGAGTGAGGGTGAGTGGGGGCGTGAGTGAGGTTGAGTGGGTGAGTGAGTAGGTGAGTGAGAGTGGGTGAGGGTGAGTGCATGGGTGAGGGTGAGGGTTAGTGTGTGAGGGTGAGTGAGTGGGTGAGTGAGGGTGGGTGAGGGTGAGTGAGTGAGGGTGAGTAACTGAGGGTGAGTGACTGAGGGTGAGTGAGTGAGTGAGTCAGGGTGAGTGAGGGTGAGTGAGTGAGGTGAGTGTGAGTGGGTGAGTGTGAGTGGGTGAGTGTGAGTGGGTGAGGGTGGGTGGGTGATGGTGGGTGAGGGTGAGTGAGTGTGTGAATGAGGGTGGTTGAGAGTGAGTGATGGTGATTTAGTGAGGGTGATTTAGTGAGGGTGATTGAGGGTGAGTGATTGAGGGTGAGTGAGTGAGGGTGAGTGAGTGAGGGTGAGTGTGTGAGTGGGTTAGTGGGTGAGTGAGGGTGAGGGTGAGGGTGAGTGAGGGTGAGGGTGAGTGAGGGTGAGGGTGATTCAGTGAGGGCGAGTGGGTGAGTGAGGGCGAGTGAGTTTGTGAGTGTGAGTGTGTGAGGGTTAGTGAGTGAAGGTAAGTGAGTGAGTGAGGGTGAGTATGTGAGGGTGAGTGAGTGAGGTTGAGTGAGTGAGTGATTGAGGGTAGTGAGTGAGGGTGAGTGAGTGAGTGATTGAGGGTAAGTGAGTGAGTGTGTGTGAGTGAGTGATTGAGGGTCAGTGAGTGATGGTGAGTGAGTTAGTGAGGGTGAGTGGGTGAGGGTTAGTGAAAGTGAGGGTGAGTGAGGGTGAGTAGTGAGAGTGAGGGTGAGTAGTGAGAGTGAGTGAGTGGGTGAGGGTGAGTATGTGAGGGTGAGTGAGTGAGGGTGAGTGGGTGAGGGTGAGTGGGTGAGTGAGTGAGTGCGGGTAAGTGAGGGAGGGTGAGTGAGTGAGGGTGACTGAGTGAGTGAGGGTGACTGAGGGAGAGTGGGTTACTGAGGGAGAGTGGGTGAGTGAGGTTGAGTGGGTGAGTGAGGGTGGGTGAGTGAGGGTGAGTGGGTGAGTGAGGGTGAGTGGGTGAGTGAGGGTGAGTGGGGGAGTGAGTGAGGGTGAGTGGGGAGTGAGTGGGGGTGAGTGAGGGCAAGTAGTGAGTGCGGTTGAGTAGTGAGTGCGGGTGAGTGCTGGTGAGTGAGTGGGTGAGGGTGAATGGGTGAGGGTGAGTGGGTGAGGGTGAGTAACTGAGGGTGAGTGACTGAGGGTGAGTGAGTGAGTGAGTCAGGTTGAGTGAGGGTGAGTGAGTGAGGTGAGTGTGAGTGGGTGAGTGTGAGTGGGTGAGTGTGAGTGGGTGAGGGTGGGTGGGTGAGGGTGTGTGAGGGTGAGTGAGTGTGTGAATGAGGGTGGTTGAGAGTGAGTGAGGGTGATTTAGTGAGGGTGATTTAGTGAGGGTGATTTAGTGAGGGTGATTGAGGGTGAGTGAGTGAGGGCGAGTGAGTGAGTGAGGGCGAGTGAGTTTGTGAGTGTGAGTGTGTGAGGGTGAGTGGGTGAGTGAGTGAGTGTGGGTGAGTGAGGGAGGGTGAGTGAGTGAGGGTGACTGAGGGAGAGTGGGTCACTGAGGGAGAGTGGGTGAGGTTGAGTGGGTGAGTGAGGGTGAGGGTGGGTGAGTGAGGGTGAGTGGATGAGTGAGGGTGAGTGGGGGAGTGAGTGAGGGTGAGTGGGTGAGTGAGGGTGAGGGTGGGTTAGTGAGGGTGAGTGGGTGAGTGAGGGTGAGTGGGGGAGTGAGTGAGGGTGAGTGGGTGAGTGAGTGGGGGTGAGTGAGGGCAAGTAGTGAGTGCGGGTGAGTAGTGAGTGCGGGTGAGTGCTTGTGAGTGAGTGGGTGAGGGTGAGTGTGTGAGGGTGATTGGGTGAGGGTGAGTGACTGAGGGTGAGTGAGGTTGATTGAGTGAGTGAGGGTGAGTGTATGAGTGAGGATGAGTGTGTGTGAGGGTGAGTCGGTGAGTGAGTGAGGATGAGTGAGTGGGTGAGTGAGTGAGTGGGTGATTGAGGGTAAGTGAGTGAGTGTGAGTGAGTGATTGAGGGTAAGTGAGTGAGTATGAGTGAGTGAGTGAGGGTAAGTGAGTGAGTGTGTGTGTGAGTGATTGAGGGTGAGTGAGTTAGTGAGGGTGAGTGGGTGAGGGTGAGTGCGAGTGAGGGTGAGTGAGGGTGAGTATTGAGAGTGAGTGAGGGTGAGTAGTGTGAGTGGGTGATGGTGAGTGAGTGAGTGAGGGTGATAGTGAGTGAGGGTGAGAGTGAGTGAGGGTGAGTGAGTTAGTGAGGGTGAGTGGGTGAGGTTTAGTGATAGTGAGGGTGAGTGAGGGTGAGTATTGAGAGTGAGTGAGGGTGAGTATTGAGAGTGAGTGAGGGTGAGTATTGTGAGTGGGTGAGGGTGAGGTTGAGTGAGGGTGATGGTGAGTGAGTGAGTGAGGGTGAGTGAGGGTGATGAGTGAGGGTGAGTGAGGGTGAGTGAGGGTGAGTGAGGGTGAGTGAGGTTGAGTGGGTGAGGGTGAGTGGGTGAGTGAGGGTGAGTGGGTGAGGGTGAGTGTGTGAGTGAGGGTGAGGGTGAGGATGAGTGAATGAGGGTGAGTGAATGAGGGTGAGTGGGTGAGGGTGAGTGGGTGAGGGTGAGTTGGTGAGGGTGAGTGAGGGTGAGTGGGTAAGGTGAGTGGGTGAGTGAGTGACGGTGATTGAGTGAGTGAGGGTGAGTGAGTGATGGTGAGTGAAGGTGAGTGAGTGAGTGAGGGTGGGTGAGTGGGTGAGTGAGGGTGAGTGGATGAGTGGGTGAGTGGATGAGTGGGTGAGTGAGGGTGAGTGGATGAGTGAGTGTGAGAGAGAGTGAGTGGGTGAGTGAGAGTGAGTGGATGAGTGAGTGTGAGAGAGAGTGAGTGGGTGAGTGAGGGTGAGTGGATGAGTGAGTGTGAGAGAGAGAGTGAGTATGCGTGTGAGTGTGAGTATGAGTGAGTGTGGGTGAGTGTGAGTGAGTGAGAGTGAGTGAGCGAGTGAGTGAGTGGGAGAGGTCTTCGATCTGATGGTTCACTCTCCAATTGGCTACAAAGTCCAGATCTGTGCAGATCCAAATCCAGGAGTCAGGAGCGAGGAGCTTCCTCTGGGTCTCCCATGTGGGTGCAGTAGCCCAAGAACTTGGGCCATCTTCTACTGCTATACCAGGCCACAGCAGAGAGCTGGATCAGAAGTCGAGCAGCGGAGCTGCTGGGACTAGATCTGACACCCATATGGGATGCCAGCACTTCAGGCCAGGGTGTTAACCCGCTGTGCCACAGCACCAGCCTCATATAGCTGGATCTTGATAGGTTTTTAAAAAGGATTCTTTTATTCATTTATTTATTTGAAAGGTGAAGTTACAGAGAGAGACAGAGGGAGAGGTGTGTGTGGGGGAGAGAGAGGGAGGGAGGGAGGGAGAGAGAGAGAGAGAGAGAAAATATTCCATCCTCTGGTTCACTCCACAAATGGCTACAACAGCCAGGGCTGAGCCAGACTAAAACCAGGAGCCAGGAGCTTCTTCCTGGTCTCCCATGTGGGTGCAGGTGCCCAAGGACTTGGGCCATCTTCTACTGCTTTCCCAAGTATGTTATCAAGGAGCTGGATTGCAAGTGGAGCAGTGGGTGCCCATTTAGGTAAGCTCCTATTTGTTTTATTTATTTATTTTATTTTATTTTATTTTATTTGAAAATCAGAGTTACAAAGAAGCAGAGGCAGAGAGAGAGCGGTCTTCCATCTGCTGATTCACTCCCAAGTTGGTTGCAATAGCTGAACTGCTCCAATCCGAAGCCAGGAGCCAGGAGCTACTTCCGGGTCTTCCACATGGGTGCGGGGGCCTAAGGACTTGGGCCATCTTCTGCTGCTTTCCCAGGCCACAGCAGAGAGCTGAATTGGAAGAGGAGAAGCTGAGACATAAACTAGTGCCCATATGGGATTCTGGTACTGTAGGCCAGGGCTTTAACCCACTATGCCGTAACGCCATCCCATACCCCTTATTTATTTTAATCCATTCAGCCACTCTACTCTTTTGATAAGTTTAACCCATTTACATTTAAAGTAATTATTGATAATGAAAGACTTTTCATACCGTTTTCTAGCTGTCCTATAGCCCTTTTTGCCTCTCTTTTCCTTGCTGTTTTCCTTTGTGTTTTATTTATTTATTTTGGGAAGGGAGGGGAGGGAGGGAGGGAGGGGAAAGAATAGATATTATCCACTGGTTTATTCTCCAAATGACCACAATGTCTGGAACTTGGCCAGGATGAAACTGGAAGTCAGAAACTGAATCCCAGTCTCCTCTGTGGGTGAGAGGAACCCAGCTCCTTTATCTATCACCACTGCCTCCCAGGGTCTACATCAGCAGGAAACTGAAGTCAGTAGCTGGAACTGGGGATTGAATCCAGACACTCTGAGTTGGGACACCGGCATCTCAAAAAGTGTCCTAACTGCTAAGCTAAATGCCCACAATTTCCTTTATGTTTTGTTGATTTTTTCATTAAGATGTTTTGATCCTTTCCTCTTTAAGTTGATAACAACATAGATCTGAATTCATGTAGTATGACTTCTACACTTTGCATCCTCCCACTCACATTTTGTTATTGATGCCACATTTCACATCTTTTCATATTGTCTTCACATTAATAAATTTTTTACATTTGTCTTGACAAATGCTAGAAAAATGTTACCACCAGTGTTACAATATTATATTATTCTGAATTAGCCTATATAAATACTTTTGCAAGCAAGATTTACACTTTCTTACCATTCTTATTACTAGTTGAAGAATATTCTTTGCTGTATCTTGTGAGGAAGGTATGGTGCTGATGAACTCTCTCAGCTTTTTATGTCTGGGACAATCTATGCCTCCTCATTTTTGATGCACAGTTTTGTTTGGAGTAGTATTCTTAGTTGGAAAGTATTGGGTTTTTTGTTTTGTTTTGTTTTTACAGTGTTTTAAATATATTCTGGCCTGAAAGGTTTCTGATGAGAATTTGCTTATAGTCTTTTGATAATTCCCTTGCACATAAAATGTTTTTTCTCCCTCCTTGCTGCTTTCAAAATTTATTGTTTCGCTTTGGAGTTTGATTGTAATGTACCTCTGAGTGGCTTTCTTTGGTTTAATCTTATTTTACCTCCTGCATCCTAACGTCTATTTTGTCCCTCAGATTTCGGAAGTTTAAGAAAATTAGTACTTTGGGCAAGATTTCTGGCCCCTTTCATTTCTCTTCTTCTCTGGATTTGCACAGGGCATGCATATGGATCTGCTTGATGGTGTTCTAAAAAATCCTTAAGGTTTTTTTTTTCACTCTTTTACATTTAAAAAATATTGTACTACTCTGAATGGATAATTTCCGTTGATTTGTTTTGTACTTCACTGATCATTTCTTCTGTTAAAAGTCTGCTGTTGAAAACCTCTAGTGAATTTTCCAGTTCTGTATTCTTCATCTTCTAAATTATTGTTTCATGTTTTTTCAAATTGTCTATTTCATGATGTTTTCAATTTGCTCATGTATTGTTCTTTAATCCTTATTTGACACATTTTTGACAATTATTCTGGATTATTTGTCAGTTTAAATCATCTATTTATATTTTCACTGTGCTTACTTTTGGGAGCTTTATTTTGAAGCATATTTCCATTTTTTTTTCATTGAGAGCCATTTCATTGCCTCTTCCCGTTAGTATCTGCTCATTAGAAAAGCCAGCTACATCTCCGTGTCTTCAGGGACTGGCCTCACATGGGAAAAGACCTTCATCAATTGGCTCAGCCAGATATTTTGGGGCAAGGGAGTTTTCAAACATTCTTGCCATATTCCATGGGCACTCTGAGACAGGAAAGAGAGGAAACAGTCCTTTGAGTGACTCCCTTATAATTTGGGATGTAGTATACATGGTCCAATTCATTCTCTTTCCAGGAAGAATTGAGAAGTTAGTGTTTTTCCTCTGCTTGCCATGTGTTGATCTGAGAAGAGGGGATAAGGTGATTACAAACATAAACTGCCACCTCTGATCTTACTGATCACAAGGGTTACTTGATTCTTTGAGGTTCTGCCAGTGTTCCCAGATAAGCAAGACAAAAGCCAGTTCTTTGGGCAGTTCCCAATTTGTAATATCAGATATGCACTAACTCCTTCTATCCCCTGGGAAAATCTGCTTGCTCTCTACTAAGCCAAGTGATGAGCTATACCGACTGCCAGCTTAGTCTTTGTCCCATGGCATTCGGAGACAGGCAACATGGATGTCAGTCTGCTGGGAATCTGCCTGAAATGTCTGGGCTTTGATTGTACTAACCAATGCTTTGTCTTCTCAGGAAGAATCTGGGTTCTGAGATGTTTCCACCCAATCTTACTACACTGTGCCGAAGGTAAGAATTATGGCAAGAAAGTGTCCTATATTTCCTTACTGGCTTTGATGTGGCTGCTTTCATACTCATCCAAGATATAAGAAGCTTATCAAGTTGTTTCTGAATTTCTCACAAAGTGAATTGGTCTATGTTTTGTTGTTGAATTGGTGTGTTTGTGAGAAAGAGAGACTCTAGTGCTTCCTATTATGCCATTTTGATGTCATTCCCAGCAGCAATATATTATTTTCCACAAAAATGAAGAGTAAATAATAATTGGGAAACCTGGGTCTATACATTTTCAATATTGAAGATTTATTTTGAAGTGCTTTTCTCATAATGAAATCCATATATAACAAATCAATAGCTAACATCATATTGAATAAGGAAATGCTGAAGGCTTTCTAAGATCTGGCCCAAGAGAAAGACGTGTACTTTAACCACTTTTAAATAACATAGTACTGAATTACTAGCTACAGCAATCAAGCAAGAGAAAGAATTGAAAGGCATCCAAACTAGAAAAGGAAAAATGTCATAATTTATTTATATGGAAAACTCCAAAGATGTCCACCAAAAAAAAAAACTGTTAGAACTAATAAAGAAATCAACAAATTTGCAGGATACAATGTCAGTCTATAAAAATCAGTAGCATTGGTATACATCAATAGTGAATTATCTGAAAAATCAAGAAAGCAATCTCAGTCCCAATAGCTAACCAAAAATTAAAATACCTGGTAGTAAATTTAGCCAAAGTGGTGAAAGATTTCTACAATGAAAACTATATATCCTTGATGAAAGAAATTGAAGAGGACACAAAAGAAATGGAAACATTCCACGCTCACTATTTGAAAGAATCAAAATCATTAACATGTGCATACTACCCAAAGCAATGTATAGATTCAGTGAAATTTTTTATTAAAATACCAATAGCATATTTTCACTATAAAAACACTATTAAGTTTTTATGGAGCCATAAAAGTCCACAAACAGCCAAACCAACCATAAGCAAAAAGTAATCAGGAAACATTACATTGCTTAAATTAAATTTGTTCCAAAGCTACAGTAATTAAAACAGCATGATATTGGTATAAAAACAGATCTGTAGGTCACTGGAGTAGAATAAAAACCCTAGCAATAAACCTTGACAAAAGTGCTGAGAACATGCATTGGAAAAAGGATAGTCTTTTTTTAAACAATGTTGAAAATTGGTTACACACATGCAGAAAAATTAAACTAGACCCTTATCTTTCATCATGTACCACAATCAATTCAAAATGGATTAAATACTTAAATGTGATACCTAAAACTTTTAAATTATTAGAAGAAAACATTGGGAAAAGATTTCAGAACATTGGAATGGTCAATTTTTGCATTAAATCCCCCAAGCAAAGAGCAAAAATAGACATGTGGGATTTCATCGAGCTAAAGAGCTTCTGCACAGCAAAGAGACAGCTATGGAATGGGATAGGCTATTTGCAAACTACTTATTGATAAAAAGTTAGTATCCACAATACACAAAGAACTCAAGCAACTCAATAGCAAAATGAATAATCCAATTTTAAAATAGGCAATAGATATAAACAGACATTTCTTGAAGGTAGATATACAAATGGCCAACAAGAAACTGCAAATCAAAACCACAATGAGACTTCATCTCATTCCAGTTAAATTGTCTATTATCAAAAAGATGAAAGATAACAAGTTCTGGTCAGGATATAGAGAAAAAGTACCCCTTAAACATGATTGCAATGTGAATTAGTACACCTATCATGTTCCAACCATTCCATCACTGGGTCTATGTCCAAAGGAAGTGAAATCCACCTAGCCAACAGACCTTTGCACTTTCATGTTTTATTGCAACAGAGTTCACAATAACTAAAAAATAGAAACAACCTAAGTGTTCATTCACTGATGATTGGATAAAGAAACATGGTAAAAATATACAATAGACTATTACTCAGCCATAAAAAGGATGAAATCTTACTACTTGCAACACCATGGATGGAACTGGGGGTGATTATGGTAAACTAAATAAGCCAAGCACAGAAAGACCTATATCACGTGATGTACCTCATATGTGCAATCTAAAACTTAGGTCATCTCATGGAAGTTAAATATGTACTAGTGGCTACCAGAGGCTGGAGAAGTGAGGAAAGGATGGGCTAAGGTTGATTGATTGGTACTTAATTATATCTAGTTAGGAGTAAAAAATTTTGGGATTCTTTTACACAGGAGGGCAACTATACATGCTATTAATGTATAATTCTGTATAACAATAGGATGCTGGCATTATGATTTTATTTATAAAGTAAAAACTGTTTTTCTAAAATATAGTTTGTTTCTTCCTCCAAATAAGTAGAATATTATAAGTGATATAATTAAAATTATCTTTATTTAAAGCTTTCTTTATAGTTTTAAACATAAATAATCACTGAGGGCTTGGTGACTTTAGAAGACAGATGGCAGTTTACGGTTTTATTTTAATATTCCAAGATGTACCCTGGAATTTGCTTATGAGTAAATTATTGACTCTAATTTATTTTCTTCTGATTTTCTTAATTTTTTTCCATATTCAAGTGGAATGTGAACAAAACAAGTGTGAATTCTGTTTGTCTAGTTAACTGTGAACCAATCTTACTCATATAATGTAAATTGGCCAAACCATTCCATGTAGGAAGTTATCATTTTAAATTGTTTTTATTTATATAAGGGGACCAAATTTCATGTATTTCATATATACCGTTTTAAGAGTATAATGATACTTTCCACCCTACCTCCCCTCCCTCCCTTATGCCACTCTCCCTCCTACTTCCTTTCTTATTTTTCTTTTAATTTTTACATTTAGTGGAGTTAAGCTTGTGATTATAAACAAAGTTATCTTATATATCAGTTTGTGTCAGAATACCTCCTCCTTTTTCCTCATGTACAGAAACATCCTCTCAATTAGGCTGAATGAAGGATGTTTATCTCAATGAAATCCTTAAATATCAAAATGTCAAATGTTATCCTATGTTTAGCTGAAAGGAAGAATACTTGAGAAAACATTACAAAATCTCCTGCCAAAATTCATTTCTACAAGCATGGAGTTCTTGTGATTTGTGTTTTCAAGGACTTCAAATATATTATATTATTATGTTACTATTTTTTCTTAACAGTTTTTCAGTCATATTTTTAGAAAATATTAAACCTGAGGAGTTTGATAATATAAAAATGATAAAAATTTGCATTTTATATTTCCAAATCTCTTGCTACATCAAAGAAATAAGAGTTCCCAAATTGGTGTATCTTACATGCTAAAAAAGGGCGAAGAATTAGCACTTAATTGTAGTAATTTCCTAGAGTAAGTGTGAGCAGATGCACCCACAACATATGGTTACCAATATGACCCATTAATTCCACTCCTAGGTACTTGCCCAAGAGAATTGAAAACATGTGTTCACATGAAAACTTGTATATGAATGTTTATGGCACCATTACATATCATAGTAAAAAATGTAGAAATATCTCAAAAGTCTATCAACTGGTAAATGAATAAACAAAGTGTTTTATATCTGTGCAAAGGAATACTACTTGGCTATAAAAAGAAATACTGTAGTGATATATGCTGCAATGTGGTTGGAATTTCTAAAGATATGTAATTTGTAAAAGCATTCAGTTACAAAACAGCAGATTTAGTATGATTTCATTTATGTGAAATGAGTTTTAAAATTTATATTTTTGCAGACATTTGGTACAGCAGTTAAGACACTGCATCCCATATTGATATGGCAGAGTCAATTCCTGGATACACTCTCAATTCCAGCTTCCTGCCTCGGGAGGCTGTTGTGATGGCTCCAGTACTTGGTCCTTGACACCCATATGGGAGACCCAGATTCCGTTCCCAGGTCCCAGCTTCTGCCTGGCCCCACCCACCCCAGCTGTTGTGCACATTTGGGGAAAAAACCAGCAGATGGAAGATCTCTCAGTCCCTGTCTTTCTGCCATTCTAATAAAAAATACTTACATATTTAAAATAGAGAAAAATGTTCAATCTATAGAAGCAGGAAGCTGACTATTGGTTACAGGTGCTAGTGGGCTGTGGGGGAGGGACTGGATGGAAATACTGAGTGAAGTAACTGAGAATGGGTGCAATTTCTTTTGCAGGTCATGAAAATACTCTAATATTGTGCTTTTGGTTGCACAGGTCTATGAATACGGAAAAACGTTGAACTGTACACTTTATATAGGTGAATTATATGGTGCAATAATTAGATCTCAATAAAACTGTCCTTTAAAAATGGTATACTTAGCATTCCTCCAATAATCATTTTCTAAATATATCTACCAGGCGTTCTCAACCTTGAATGCATAGTAGAATCCTGATGCTCATGTAGTCTCCAAGATTATATCAACTTGAATTATAGTGGAACCTACAAATTGGTGTTTTTAAAGCTTCCCAGATGACTACCCATGTATGAGCAACATCAGGAAGCACACTGGAAACGAAAACATCTCAGTATGACACCAAACTAGCACGTTTTGCAGTTTACTTGCTTGGATTTCAGTTTTATTATTTATAAAATGAGTATAAACATATCTTTCCTTCTTTCTTACAACGTTTACAAACAGGCTTTGGGAGCCACAAAATTAACTTTCAAAATCGCTTTAAAGTAAAGTGTTAAGGTTCCTGCAGCAGGGGGCGCTGGCGAGCCCTCATCGCAGATCTGCTTTCCACCACTGTGTGCACCAGCGGCCCCTGCCTGCAGCAGGAAGACTTGCAGTCTTCTACTATATCCATTTTGGGCAGTTCTGCAAGGCGTTTGCCTGGCGAGATGCCTCCGGTAAGCAGTTACTTTTTTTTTTTTTTTTTTTTTTTTGGCCCCCACGAGACAGATTTGGGGGGCCCTCCTTTGCTAACCATCTCTGAGACCCAATTCTAAAAGACTTCTCCTACCTCGGCCAAGGCCGCCAGAATCCATCATCATTGACCAGGGGTCTGGCTTTTGGAAGGCGGGCCTGTCCAGCTAGAAGGAATCCCAGGTGATGTTCATGAATGTTATGAACTGTGTATCGCTCAGGGAGAAGCCTGTCTCCAACTATTCCCAGAGGCACGTGAGCCTGGGGGTCGACATTCACCATCTGGACACCATTAGCTTACCCCATAGAGCACGGCTGTAGTGTCAACTGGCACGGTGTGGAGCACATCTGGTGATTTGTTCTGGAGAAACGCAGGCAGCAACATGAGGACGCCCCTGCGATTGGCACAGAGACTCACTTGCGGGAGCCCGAGAACTGACACAAGACTCTGTAGGTTATGTTTGAGTGACTGGATGAACCCTCCCTGTTCCTGGCCAACCAGATGGAGATGTCCCTGTACGCTTCAGTCTGCGAACTCACCGGCTTACAGCCCTACCATCCGGGCAGCCCCTTCCCCGCTTGCGGGAAGGCACTGAAGTTTGCTGGCCAGGATCTCCCCACTCATCTCTTCCAAGATTCTCTTTAAGGAAGGGTGAGCCTACAGTGCCTTTCTTTTCCACTGTAGCCCTGTTTTATATATGCAAATGAACTTCTTGTTTATAACAACAAAAAGTAAAATGTTAGTATCAGAATCTAGGTATGGGTACCTGAGACTTCACTGTTAAATTGTTTCAATTCACTGTATGCTTGAAAATCATCATAAAATGCTCAAGGGTCAAAAAGCTATGGCCAAAGGTAAAGCAATGAAGAGAGCCAACAAAATTCTTGCTTTCATAGAGCTAACAATCCAAAAGCCTAGGCAATAAATAAGTAAGCTAATAGATGTCATATTTGACATGTTCTTTGAAAAAAATATGAGGGAGGATTAAGAAAATTGAAAATGACAGAATTCTTTTCATAAAGGACATTCTGGAAAGATTGATATGCAGACATTTGAATAGAGACTTGCACTGCTTCATTATCACTCTGGCTGCTGTTTTAGGAAAAGACTAGATAGAGAAAATGAAGGAAGCAAAGAGACCGATTAAGAGACTTTCAAAATGGTTCATATAAAAGATGATAATAAAAGTGTTAGAAGTGGTAACATTTGAAGGGGACCTGGGTATTTGAAAGCAAAAATGACAGAGTTTTCTGCTCCATTACATTTGGGTGTGAAAGAAAGAAGGGTCAAGGATAAAAGATCTCAAACAAGAATTATGTTCTCAGCTGTTAAGGAGTTTTATTAGTCTTGAGTTTATTAATCTTTATTATTCTTGATATTCTTTTCTTGTGGAATAGATTTCCTGAATCAAAATATTTTTCCATTTATCTCTCTTAAACTTCATCTTACTGGTTTTATAAAAATAACTGAAAAAGTGACAGCTAGTATATGCCTGATGCTTTACTTAGCCTAAGTTGTTATTCACGATGTTTCTGTACATAGATATTTTTCCTTATTTGACTGAGGAAGACAATGATGTTTGCAGAAATTGAATATCTTTCTTAGTATTTTATAGCAAATATTCATAAATGACAGAATCAAGACTTCAAGCCACACTCTCTGATGCTAACTCCTCTACTTGTTCCCCTCCGCTACCATTTTTTAGCTTGATGAGATAGTAATCAATCTTGAATCTGACTTCATATTTTCATGTTAATGTTTGATGATTGATAAATACAGGAAGGCCTCTTTTTCTGATCAGAATAAAACGAATAACTACACTGGTATAGTATTTATAATTTTCTATTTTATTAAATTGAGCCACAATGTTACTTGAAATGAAGGCATAGTATAAAAAATTACCGTCCTTAAATTTGTGTTTTCTAAACATTTAAGTCTGGACGTTTCATGTTTAGGGAGATCAGCACTGAAGTTTATTACAATGCTAATAATATAGTCTAGATCAACAGTCTATGTATAAAACATAAAAGTGAGATTTTTCTTTCAAGGCTGAATGTATATTTGAACAACTGTGAAATCTCCCTATGAACAGTTCAGCTTTTTTTTGCTAAATGTTTACATAATTTTCCCTGATTATCCCAAGACCTAAGGTAAGGATAAACACTGGTGAGCGTGAATGACAGCAAGAAATGCAAAAAGACTGACTAATGGAATATGGAAAAGCTTTCCTAGCGAGTAGTCTTAAGAATACCTATACAAGGGGCCGGCGTTGCGGCATAATGGGTAAAGCCACTGCCTGCAGTGTCGGCATTCCATATGGGCACCAGTTCTAGTCCCGGCTGCTCCTCTTCCTATCCAGCTCTCTGCTATGGTCTGGGAAAGCAGTAGAAGATGGCCCAAGTCCTTGGGTCCCTGCACCCACGTGGGAGACCCAGAAGAAGCTCCTGACTCCTGGCTTTGGATCTGTGCAGCTGCCGCCATTGAGGCCATCTGGGGAGTGATCCAGCGGATGAAAGACCTCTCTCTCTGTCTCTACCTCTCTCTATAACTCTGTATTTCAAATAAATAAAAATAAATCTTAAAAAAAAACCAGAATACCTATACAAGTGCAAAAAAAGTAGTGTGTATATTATTTTACACACAATACCAATAATGATTTTTAAGGAAAGTGAACGTAAAATATCCCATATAAAAGAAAGTTGAAAAATAAAAGTAAATGAACATAATTCCTGTAGTTTAGTTAATATTTCATAATATTAAACACTGACCATTACAGTGATTATGAAACTAAAGTGTGAAATAAATAGTCTTTTGATTTTCTTTGAGGGAATGAACTTTAATTTCTTTAGTTGGATATTCCTGGTGAGGGTAGAAGCAATCTGAAAAAGTCTCTCCATTTCATCTAATGGATATCATGTAGGTAGGATTTTCCCAGATGTAATTTTAGAAAGTATATATACATATATATGTTGGGCTATTACTATGAAGATATACAAATGATAACATTGAAAATATCATTTAAAGAAAATTATTTTCAAATCATCTCATTAACTACCTTTTATCTTTCTACTCTTTCAGATTGCACTAAAGCAATTTCTCTTCAGGGATATCATAAATATTATTTGTAACAAGATCAGAATATTGGAATTTTTAATGAAAACCATAATAATCTCAGAGGAACTCATTTATAGATCCAGTGGTTTTTATTTTTTAACATGAAGTTGACTTACACAGTATTAAGAATTTATTTGGAATTCAGATAAAATGTTTTATTTACACAGTAGACCTGGGTTGGAATTTCTAGACCTGGGTTAGAATTCCTGTACAGTCACTTAGTGATACGTAAATTTAGTAAAGTTGTAATGTACTCTAAACATTCATCTCCTCATTTGGCAAAGATGAATAATAACTTTCCCCAATGCAATAGTTTATTTTAAAGATTAGAGATGAAAAAATACATTTCTTAGAGTAAGCATTATATATACTGGAAAGATGGCTTTATGATAACAGTCCTAAATTAGAATGCTGGACACTTACTAAATAAATTATATTTAGTGAGTTTTTCATCTCTGTAAGTTTTGGAATTTTCATATGCAAAGTGAAAATTAAGATCTATGTTAAAGGATGACAAGATTAAATTTAGTAATATGAATATATGTTAAATGCCTTACACAGTTCTTAGATTATTGAATGGACTTACAAAAGATAGTCTTCCTCAAAGATACAGTAACTTTTTTAGAAGACATCAGAAATATTTGGCCCATGAATTTATATGTGAATGTTATAGAGCTTAATAGTTGATTTCAGAAAGATATTATATTTGAGAGACATAAAAAGGGTAAGCAAATGACAATAAAATGTGGGATGCAGAGGGTAAATGACTGACAATTAAGCTAGGAATATGTAATCAAATTACTCTTCTTAGATGGGAAAAAGATGACAAAATGTATGTGATAATCCAAGTGACAAATTTCAAAGTTTTGGAAAGAGAATTAGCAGGATTCTGGGGTATGACTATACAGGTCAAGTTTACACTAGAGTATCTTTTGTTCAGTTGTAACTATGATTATCTATCTATCGATCTACCCTTGCTAACAGAAACCATGTATTAATGGACATATAGGGTCATTTGTTCTTAGAACCTTCTAGTAGCATGCTTAGCTGATCTTTGTATGGAAAACATACTCAGTTTTCTTTATTATACTATATGGTGTGTCTCTTTTCAGTAAGTGTATATTATTTTAAGTTTCTGATTAGAAACATCTTCTTAAGGTCAAAAGACAACAGAATATGGTTTTTGCTTTTAAAAAAAGATTTTATTTTACTTTTATTTGAAAGTCATAGTGACAGAGAAAGAGGGAGAGACAGAGATCTTCCATCCTCAGGTTCACTTCACAGATGGCCAAAATAGCCAGGGCTGAGCCAGGCAGGAGCCAGGAGCCAGGAGCCAGGAGCCAGGAGCATCTTCCAGGTATCCCACATGAGTAGCAGGGGCCCAAGCACTTCGATCAACTTCCGTTACTTTTCTCAGGCCATTAGTAGGGAGCTGAATTGGAAGTGGAGCAGATGGTACAAAAACCGGCACCCATATGGGATGCCAGTGTTGCAGACTGCCCGCTACACCACAAAGCCATTCCTCAGAATATGTTTTAGAAATGAATTTCCACAATTATAACAATTTTTATATTTTTGCCTGGTGCCTTGTATTTTAGGATGGTTTTTACTGACATACAATAATATGTTAACCAAAATACTTGGGGTTTGATCTTAACATTGAAAAACCCATGCAAAAAGTATCACTGGATTTTTACTGTTTGGTTATTTTTGTCATAAAATAATAGAAGGCACAGCCTCCATCTTCTAGGAACTTCTAATTTACAGAGATACAAATTCATATCATGTTCAAGTATGAACATATAAAGGATATTAAAATTAAAAAGATGAATGTGAATGTTTAGAAAGATTTCATGGTGGAAGTAAATTTTATATTAGATTTTGAAAGAATGATAGAATCGAAAATCACCCAAGGTAAACTTCACTTTTATTCAAAGTAACGTTTTTACATACCATTTTACATACATTTTCTTTACATTTTTTTGTCTTCTTTCACTTTTTTTTTAAAGAAAGACTTTTATTTAATGAATATAAATTTCCAAAGTACAGTTTATGGATTACAATGGCTTCCCCCCCCATAACTTCCCTCCCACCCGCAACCCTCCCCTTTCCCACTCCCTCTCCCCTTCCATTCACATCAAGATTCATTTTCAATTCTCTTTATATACAGAAGATCAGTTTAGCATACATTAAGTAAAGATTTCAACAGTTTGCACCCACATAGAAACACAAAGTGAAAAATACTGTTTGAGTACTAGTTATAGCATTAAATCACAATGTACAGCACACTAAGGACAAAGATCCTACATGAGGAGTAAGTGCACAGTGACTCCTGTTGTTGACTTAACAAATTGACGCTCTTGTTTATGGCATCAGTAATCACCCTAGGCTCTTGTCATGAGTTGCCAAGGCTATGGAAGCCTTTTGAGTTCACTTCTTTTTTTTAAGATTTATTTTATTTATTTGAAATGCACAATTACAGAGCGAGGTAGAGACAGAGAGAGAGGTCTTGCATCTGCTGGTCCACTCCCCAAATGGCCGTAACAACCGGAATCTTCTTTGACTTCTAATTAAGCAACTGACTAGGTAGTTTTAGCAAGAACTCCCCCTACACATCTGTGGCTTTGAATTTGCGTTTCTCTTGACTCTTTGATGCTTTTCATTTTATGGATGTAATTTCATAAAGATCTGTTTTTCAATTTTTTCCCTTGAAACCATTAAAGACATTTAAAATGTACGAACGCTTGAGATGATTACTGCTTGTATGGAAAGCAATAAGTTAAGTAAAAAAAAAAAAAAGCTTAAATCATTATTAGGAATAGCTGTGCCATATTTTGAGAATTATAAAATTTGACATAGACTGAATAATTTCAAGAAATGTTCTTGAAAACTTTTCTCTGATGTAATACAGATCAGAACACTCCATAAAAGTATATGGTGTTGTTAACAGGCAGAATCATGCACCTTACCAATTCATATACTGCGGTCCTAAAACCCAGTACCTCAACATGAGGCTGTTTTGGAGCAAGGGCCTTCCTAGAGGTAACGGAAGGTGAATGAGGGGTGGGCCCTTACCTAATACGATTATTGTATTTAAAAGGAGAAGAGATTAGGACACTGATAGGTACAGAGGAAATCCTGCTATCCAGCTGGCAACAGACTCAAACTGCAGCACACTTCCCTGGGTCTCTAACTTGCTGGCTTACCCTGAAGATTTCAGACTTTCCAGCTTCCACAATGTATGAGCCAGTTCCTTAAAATCTCTTCCTCTTTCTTTGTGTCTCTTTTACTGGATAGAAATATAAATATGGATAAATGGCTAGATAGACAGACAGACATCCACTTGTTGGGTTCCTATAGAGAATTCTGAAATATTTGTACTGGCAGAAATCTATTTTCAGATTGACTATTCCTAGAATTAGTTATAGTTGTAGCTTCCTTTAAGGATCATTTTGGAAGATATTTTTAGTGTGTTTCTACCAGATTAAATTTAAAAAAAGTTTAAGATTTTCCAAATGCCAAAGTACTTTGAATTTGAGTTATGATACTAAACTACATAACATATCAAAGATTGGATGTGTATGAGGGATCTTCAAAAAGTTCATGGAAAGTGTCTCTTATGAAAAAACTATGCTTAGATTTGAAAATAAATTTTGCACTATAATAAAATTATCTTTTAACTTCACTTTTCCACAGATATTTTGAAGCATTCTAGTGTATATGTGTGTTTGCATGTGTATATGCTTTAAGAAGAAAAGTAGTTTTGCAGTAGTGAGTACAGAGAGTGTTTTCATTTGCAGTTTTCAATGTTATTACTATAGAGACTGGTATTTTTTCATGGATAGAACCTAATTTATAGAATGATTTTGGTTTTATGGAAAGCCATCACAAACATTATTAATTCTCTATGATTTATATTTTGTATGTATTGACTAAGCAGTTTCAGAATTTTCTTTTAATCTTAGCAGAAATTTATATGTCAGAATTCAGAAGGATACAATATATACGAAGTATGCAATTTAACATCTTAAATGTATTCAAATTAGAAGTTGTGGTGAAGAGCTAGGTCTGGAATTATCTACCATACAAGAGTTTGTTTGGCAACCATTTCCAGACAGTGGAATTATTTGTCAAATTTCCTTAGGTATACTCATATGTTTCTGCATTTTACAAAATATACCCAGTTAATGTATATTATTATAACAAATACCTCAAGAATAAAAATTATCTTATGATCTCAAGAATTTATAATATTCTTTAAAAGTGTTCTTACAAATAATGTTTTTGTCTGATTTGAGTAAAAAATTCCTGGTTAGAATTGTCTGAATGGGATATTATCATAGGAATCACAAAATTTGTAATGTAGAAGGAAATTTGGTGAAGTCAAGAATTTTCAGCATTATTTTCCTAACGATGTATGCATCTATTTCGTTATCAAAGTCCTTTTTCAGAGGGAATAATACATAGGTAGTGGTCATAAAAGGGTTAGCTCAGCATCATTAAGTAGATTAAACCTTGTATATTCCAAAGAAAAGTCTTCAAGATTTAGCCCTAGGGTAACAATTGGAAGCAAATCTCTAGACTCCTGGAATGTTCTGTCTAATAAGAGTGTTCAAAGTTGCTTTGATGAGATAGTTCATAGTAACAATTGATTTATCATGAATGCCTATTTTTGATAGGAGAGACATTGGATTCTGAGGAACTGAGGTCCGTCATGTGGACACTTCATGTCTACGTGACTTCCAATAAAAATACTAGACACTAACAGTTGGGTGAGCTGCCTTAGTTGGAAAACGTTTACATGTGTTGTCATTTATCACTACTAGGATAACTGCATGTGTCCCAGGGGAGAGGAGCTTACACTTGGTTCCTCCTGAACATGGCCCATGACACTCTTCTCTTTGCTATTTTTAATCTACATCCTCTTGCCATAAGCATAACCACGGGAATAACAACTTCTGAGTCTTGTGATTCCTTTTAGCAAATGATCGAGTGTAAAGTTGATCTTGGAAACTCCCAACACAAATACTCAAAAATTATATTTGTTATTTGTGGTTTCAAAAGATTGACCAAATCAAAATTCCCACTGTAGAAAATTAAATGTACAAACATGGAATGTAGTAAAATAAGAAAGAGGAGTGAACTTTTAGCACAGCGGGCTAAGATGCCAGTATCCCACCCTGGAGGAGCTGGGTTTGATTCTCTGCTCTGGCTGCTCTAAATTCCTGCCAATGCGAATCCTGGAGGAAGCGGTGATGGCTCACATAATTGTGCTCCTTCCACCCATGTGCGAGAGCGCAGTAGTGTTGCTGGTACTTTGGCTCCAGCCTAGGCCCAGCCATTGTGGGCATTTGGGGACTGAACCAGTGAATGGGACTGCTTTGTGTCTGTATTTGTCTGTCTGTCTGTCTGTCTTTGTGAGTGTGTGCGCACCTCTCACATAAATAAAATAAAATAAAATAATAAATAAAATATCCTGAAGAATGTACTTGGATTTGGGGTACCAGTAAAAATCATTTGTGTATGTGTACTTTTGTGTGTGTATGTCTCCCTCTAAAATATTAAAAATAAAATATAAAAAAATTAAAGTGAGAAATAATTTTGAATGATGGGCTGGGATTAGAGGCATCAGCATAAAACCACCTCTCTGTCTGTCTCTCTTTGTCCATATATATACATGAATATATACAAGAGTATGTGGAAAAGTTTTCGGAAAATAAGATAAAAGATATGTTTATTTTGTTGTGAAAATGTTTGAAGTCCAAGCATAGTTTTCATAATACACATTTTTCATGAACTCTGTAAAGTCCTTTCATATGTATATATGCACACCAGTGTACTGATATGCATGTATTTCCTATCTTTAGCGCTGAAACAACCTACCAGCAAAGGCACCTGCAACAGAAATGCGCACGCCTACCAAGTAGATCTTCGTTTCTAATATCAATCTAAAATGGATTAGAACTTCCTGGGGGAAATGCCAGCTTCCTCGGCTGAGCAGGATAGGTACAAAATACTCAAAATAGCTTCAGTTGAGAGCATGATAGAATCGCAGAGGAGCCTGATTAAACAGTGTCTTGTTAGCCAAATATGGGCAGTTTTAGAAATAGAATAGGGCCAGCGCTGTGGCACAGTGGGTTAACGCCCTGGCCTGAAGTGCCGGCATCCCATATGGGCGCCGGTTGGAGACCTGGCTGCTCCACTTCCAATCTAGCTCTCTGCTATGGCCTGGGAAAGCAGTAGAAGGTGGCCCAAGTCCTTGGGCCCCTGCACCCACGTGGGAGACCTGAAAGAAGCTCCTGGCTCCTGGCGTCAGATCAGCGCAGCTCCGCCCTGTTGGGGCCAATTGGGGAGTGAATCATCGGATGGAAGACTTCTCTCTCTCTCTGCCTCTCCTCTCTCTGTTTAACTCTTTCAAGTAAATAAATCTTTAAAAAAAAGAAATAGAACAATTTACTGTAGTGATCAACTAAAAATAATTGGAAGAAATCTAGAAACCAATTAATCTAGGGGCCGGTCTTGTGACACAGCAGGTTAAGCCAGTGTGTGCTGTGCCAGCATCCCACATGGCTGCTGGTTTGAGTCCTGACTTCTCTACTTCAGATCCAGCTCTCCGCTAATGTGCCTGGGGAAACAGTGGAGGATGACCCAAGTCCTTGGCCCTTGCACCCACAGGGGAGACCCGGAAGAAGCTCCTGGCTCCTGGCTTTGGCCTGGACCAGCACCAGCTGTTGAGGCCATTTGGGGAGTGAACCAGCAGATGGAAGCCTCTCTCTCTCTCCTTGGCCCCCCCCCAATAACTCTACTTTTCAAATAAATAAATAAATCTTTAAAAAGAAATAAATTAATCCAATCCTAGTAACAAATAGGTAAATAAGTATAATCTCACAGAATACTGACCTCTAAAGGGATCAGTGTTGGTGGCTGTTATAGTAAATATTGATCCATGCAATAATAATTTTTAATTTTCAGATGCTAATTCTTAGAGGAAATTTTGATGAGGAGCAGGTATTTGCATGGTCTTAGAGATTTTCTCCACAGATAGCATGTCAGTTACAAGTGAAAAATGATAATAATGGAATGGAGACTGGCTGTAAGTAATTACAACCACAGCTTGAGTACTCAAAATAAATATCATCAGTGTAAAGCCAATGAATTTCATGTGCCTTTGGATGTGATGCACTTAGAAGAAATATGACATCACTTTTACAGAATTCTGGATGGAAATGCATCAACTGAATCCCATCAGGATAAAATATAAAATAAGCACAAGGCAAGTAGTATGGTATTGAAAAATGTTGAGTTATTATATACTTTACAATTATCAATATCATGAAAATAAAGAAAGACTTTAGAAATGTTTCAGATAAAAGAGAAATAACAATGAATTTTACTGGAGCTTGTGCTGGAATGACAAAAGGCTATAAAGTACATTGAGTCAATTGAAAAAATGGCATAGGGATAGTGGATATGATTATAGTATATGTTAAATATTTACTGAAATAAAAATGATATAATGATTATTGAGAGAGTATACTTATTCTTAAGTTATATACACATTAAAATATTTAGGACTAAAGAGCCATGGTGCATACAAGTAGCTTTCCAATAATTCTTAAAAAATAATACTAGGGAGAGGAAGGACAGGAAGGAGGGAAGGAGGGAGTGGTGGAGGGAGGGGGGGGGACAGAGAGAAAGTCTAAGCAAATAACAAAGCAGAGTGAGTATTAACAGTTGATGAAGTTTACAAAGAGCATATTGATAGTCTTATATTATTCTTATTTCCCCTGTTTTTCTGTAAGTTTAAAATTGTATATAAAAATAGGAATAATCAAAAATGAAAGTATTTGCCCAAACATTATATATGATGTTTTTGAAGTATTGAATGCTAGCTAATATTGGCAACAATATTATTTAGAATCTTGTTTATAATCTACATTATTTCATTATACATGAAAAATTTGGATACTGAAAACCTAAATTTGATGTATCTTGGAGTTAATAATAGGGATACAGACTCAATTAACATTTTCAATTGCTGACACTATTAATCAAACAATATTTCCTGAGTCACAAAATTTGTATTATTTACAGTAGAAATAATGCACATAAGTGTCAGAAAGTTGTGCTCTTTGGTTGTAAAGATCCTATACTCATTTTCTGTATCAAAATTTCCTGGATATGAGGCAGTCACTTAACCTACTGGTAAAGAAACCTGTGTCACACATCAAAGGGCCTAGGTTTGATACCCAACTCTAGTTCCTGAATCCAGCTTCCTGGTGATGTAGTTCCTGGGAGGCAGTGGTAATGGCTCAAGTAATTAGATTTCTGCCATCCATATTGGAGATCCGGTTTGAGATCCTGGCTGCCAGCTTCAACTTCAGCCCAGCTTGTGCACTGAAGTTACTTAGGGAGTGCCCAACAAATGGGAGCTCTATTTATTCTCTCTCTCTCTCTCTCTCTCTCTCTCTCTCTCAATCCCTCTCTCTTTTCCCCCTTCCCCTTCCTCCTCCTGTCATTTGATGACTCCCTTTCTAATTTTTTAAAATTCCTATATTTCACAATTCTCATGCTATCCCCCCTTGATTCCCTAACACTGTGACTTCTTAAAACTTACTGACACTCAAAATTTTATGATTGCATATTCCTACTGAGACCAAGGGATATTCCCCGTGATATTATTCATTTGTATTTTCTTCATTACCATCTTTTGAAAATTCCTCAGGTAGAATTATTCATTTCTGATCATTTTTTACCAAATATTCTTGTTAGTAAAATAGATTTGTTTGTTTAAAAGGAGCCACAGTTATTTTCTTCAAAAATGCTTTTATTACTTACTCCTATAAAAATAATTTTATTCTCTAAGTGGAAGAACTGTCTAATACAGACAAATTTCAAGACCAGCATCTTTGTAAACTTCCTTTTAATTTAACACGCATTTCTTCTTACAAGTTCATAATTACATTTTTGTCTTTCTCAATTTTATTCCTTTGTTTTATAGTCTATGTATTGGCCTCAGAACCAAATAACCTGATGTATTCCACCCTCTTAAAAAGCTATTGCTGGGACCAGCTATGTGGCATAGAGGATAATAATAATAATAAAAATAATAATTCATGTCACTTCCATTTATTTATTATTTTCAAACTTCTATGTATACTCAATATATACAATCCATAGTTGATAGATTTAGCTATGTTCTAAGCTATTGTTTTCAAACATTCGTCTGCAGCCTCACACTATTAAATCAAATGTTTCACTTTTTCTATGGCTCCATACCCTTCTTTTAGACAAACTAAAACTGACTCCTTTGAAATATATTCTGATTTGATCATCTTCTTTCAGCAGCTTATATCCTGTGTCTCTTTATTCTTTTCCAAGATCTTTGATTACATCAGTTTTAATAAGGTGTGTTTTTCCACATTTCTTCAGGTTTGTTCTGTGCGTTTCATTTATTGTTCATATGTTTGTTTTTTTATTTGCCCCCATACTTTTGCAGAGGGAATGTAAGGTGGCTTATATGAATGCGTACAATACACCCAGTTAAATAATGCACTTCAAAGTGAATGAATCAAAGCCGCATAAATTGAAAATGGCTATGGAAGATTTGATGATGACAAGTGGGAGGTTAACATTCAAAATGCTTGCCATTAAGTCTCATACATTTCATGGAAATGAGCCTTTAATTTGACTTAAATTTTACTCTCAGCCAATACCAATAAGGAGGAAATATTAGGTACGTGATTCATTATCTCCATAAAATAAAAACAAACTGGTTACACAGCGCAATTTTTCCTATTGCTGAAAGGATAGAGAATGTGCTCCTGTGGATTTCTCACACGGAGAACCCTGCAATTGTAGTCCACCTGGTCTCAGCAAAAGCCTTCCAATAAATGTATCTAGTTCATGGGTTTGTTTCTTAAAAAGCCACAGCAAAATCAGGTAAAAACAATTCTGCAAAAGGTTCATAACATAAGGATACCACACAGAGTTCTCTGCTGATCTAATTTTTTTCTTTCAAGGGTGGATTTTAGAGGCTTTAGATGACTTTATGGAATGCTTGTTCTTCAAGTATTCCTCTCCAAATCGAATGTCACTCAACAAAACTTCTGATTTATTTCGTAATTTTCCTACTATATCGTGTTATGCTTTACTTCTCTATCTTGCTCTTGGGAATCTTCTTTTCTTGGGCCTCATTCTACCAACTTTCAAACGATTCCTTTCTGTTATCTAATTTTCTGTTCCATTCTTCTTCTTGCTGGAATTTTGTTTGAATTTTCTTAGACACCGAAAAAAAATCTAAAATGTAATCTAATCTGCACTGCTTATTCCATTATTTTACTAATAAGTAAATTGGAGTGGATTTGATATCTTTGGAAAGGAGAAATGTGTAGCTTAAGATTAAAAATAAAGAACAATTTGGCACTATTCACTTGCAAGTTCTCATAGCATCTGATAGAAAATATGAAAACTCCCATTTTGGATACTGCAATATTAAGAACAAGGATGTGTTATAACAAGAACAACAACAAAGCAGATGAAGGATGGGGTAACCAAAATGTTTTAACTTATTCTATATTCTTTTTATCAGGATAACTGAAAAATTCTGCATTGAATGATATCTTTCAATTATTTGTCAAATAATCTCCCTTGAAATTACTCTGAAACATCCTTGTCTTCACTTAACCAAAAACTTCTATGCTCATCATTTTAGAAATATACATTATGTATTGAAACTTTACTACTTTCTGAAACCTTTTATGCACTTTTACGGTGCATGCTTATTTTGCTCTTTTCTTTTTTTTAAAAATTTGTTTTATTTATTTGAAAGACAGAGTTACAGAGAGAGGTAGAGAGAAAGAGAGGGGTCTTCAACCCGCTGGTTCACTCCCCAGGTGGCCACAGTGGACAGAGCTGCACCAATCCAAAGCCAGGAGCCAGGAGCTTCTTCCAGGTCTCCCAAATGGGTGCAGGGGCCCAAGGACTTGGGCCATCTTCTACTGCTTTTCCAGGCCACAACAGAGAGCTGGATTGGAAGAGGAGCAGCCGGGACTAGAACCAGCGCCCATATGAGATGCCGACGCTTTAGGCCAGGGCTTTAACCCGCTGCATCACAGCACCAGTCCCTATTCTGTTCTTTTCAAAAAGAAACTAAATAAGTAACAAAGTGCAGTAATGTATCAAAAGTATAAAAATAAGTAAAAGATAATTTAATCTTATCCATGCATGTGCTTTTTAAAATTGTAAAACAATTTTAAGCTTATAAAAATTGCAAATAGAGTACAAAGAACTTTTTACTTGATCCATTTGAGAGTAAACTTCTGATGCCCCATTGATCCACCACCACTTGCTTCATGCACATTTCCGACAAACAAGGACATTCAATGACAGGAAAACTATCACAATTGGGAACCTGACATAGACCCAGTACTACTGGCAGATTCTCACACTCTACTTAAGTTTTGTTAAATGTCCACATAATGTCTTTATAGCAACAGACCTAGTACAGAATACTACCTACGATGGCTTTAGTTATCATATTTGTTTGTTGTTCCTCACTCTGGAATAGTACAGTCATCTTTCTTTGACTATCCTGAAGAGTGCTGATAAGTTACAATGTAAGATGTTTCTCGTTTCAGGATGGTTTGATATTTCTTGTGATTTGATTCAGTTCATGAACCTTTGGCATACAGATCCCAGAAGGAATGTTGTGTTCATCAAATAGCATCCAGTAAGCTGGCAAGAAATTTTAATTTGTGCAACTAGCAGATAATATTTATTTTGATCATTTGATTAAGAAAGTGTTCTCCAGACTCTTCTACTGTAAACTTGCTATTTTTCTATCTGTTATCATGAATTATTTTAATAATTAAATCTATGGGTGCTATGAATTGAAAATGGTTTGTACCCTATGAAACTCATGTAAATATTTAGTTCTCATCATGAAATATTAAAAGGTAGGAACTTTAAGAGAGATTCTGTCTGCACTCTTGAATACATGAATTCATTCCTCTAAGTAATGGATTATAGGGTATCTTGAGAGAGGATCTGCTGTAAAAGACAGTTGGACCAGGTCTCCATGTACTCCCTGTCTCTTACCGTGTGTTGCCCTGCACCACCTCGGTACTCTGCTTGTAAGAAGGCATCACCAGCTGCCACCCCTCCACCCTGGACCAGAACTGTGAGTGAAAACAAACCTCCCTTCTTTATAACTTACCTGGTCTGTGGTAGTGTGTTAGCAATACAAAATGGACTAAGGCAATATAAATGCCCCATTCCTAATCAAACTTTTGATTTATTCCTTTATTGCTCTATATAAGTATGGTTTCATGGTTCCTTAATATTTAAGGATTATAATATCCCATTATAATTATCTACTCCAATGCCCAAATTGTCTCATATGTGGCCAGTGGGAGCCCCTTCAAAGTGCCTCCTGTGTCCTTTTGGCACATCTTCATCATTCCTTGTATATGTCTCTACTTACTGATATCAGAAAATGTCTGAGGCTCCTCTTGTACTCTGTGTCCAAGATCTGGAATTATCCTTTCTCCAGGAAACTCTGGTTACTGTTAGAGAGGAGAATAGTATTTATACCACTGATGTCTGAAACTAATTCAACTCAAACTCTCAATACTTCAGGGTTTATTCTAATTATCTCCCCTTTCCATGTTTGTAATCTCTTTTTTAAGCAAAGAGAAAGTAGGCTCATGTTATTCATAATATATTTACTTATTTAATTATTCCCCCTGTATGTAACCAGTCTCCCATTGCTATTGCTGTGAACCTTATCACTAGCTAATTACTCTTTTAATCCTTCTGTAGTTTTTTTTGGCTTTTGAAACAACTGTAAGGAGATATTCAAATATCCATAGCTTTTTAATTCCCATGCTGACTTATTTTTAATAGTTTATTACACAGAAACTTTTCAAATGTTAGTAGTAATACTCGAATAAACTAAATTTTCTCCGTTGGGGCTTGATCATATATTGTTTATCTTCACAAGAAAATAAAAGGACATATATTATACTAGCAGAAATATTCAGTATTGACAGTCCCATTATATATATGTCGAATTTATACTTTTCCAAATCCACTATATCCTTTCTTGAAGCATTGGGACTTTTCCAATCCATAACATGTTTGTGTGTGTGTGTGTGTATGACGTGTGTGTGTGAATTTAATATATTTTGAACAAGAATTCTCTGCTTTTTTATTCAAAGTAATTATGTATTCCAATAGAAAAAAAATTTTGTTTTTTTTTTAAGATTTATTTTTATTTATTTGAAAGAGTTACAGAGAGAAGCAGAGACAGAGAAAGAGAGAGAGGGGGGTCTTCCATCTGCTGGTTCACTCCCCAAATGGCCACAGAGGCCAGAGCTGGACTGATCCAAAGGCAAAAGCTTCTTCTGGGTCTCCCACGTGGATGCAGGAGCCCAAGCACTGGGCCATCCTCTGCTGTTTTCCCAGGTGCATTAGCATGGAGCTGGGTTGGAAGTGGAGCAGCCGGGACTTGAACCAGCACATATATGGGATGCTGATGCTGCAGGCTGGGGCTTTAACCCGTTGCACCACAGCACTGGCCCCAGGTTTTCAACTTTTAAATTACGCATGGAACAATCTGACCTTGTTATTTCCGGGATCTTCCACTTGACGTCTATTATTTCTAAAAGTAACCATGCCTGTGTATTAAACAAGGGACACATAATTGAGGAATTTTTTCCAGGATTATTTACTAACTATAAATAGGATGAACAGATTCTATTACAGTGGAAAAATCTGGTGGACACTTTTTCAAGTTTAACATCACCAATATTAGAACACATTGTCAAGGGATTCACTCAGGAGGATACCTGAGACTTCTTTGAGATTGCTGTGCAAAACATATAAACTCAATCTAATTACCACAAAGTGATCAAACAAAGCAAAATTGTGAAATATTTATAAAACAGCACTTTCAAATTCTTCAAAAATTCTAATGCCATGAAGGAAAAAGAAAAGTTTGAGGAAGTCTTCTTTTTTTTCTAAATTAGTAAAGACAAAAGAGAATGTGGCTACTAAGTACAATAGTTGATCCTAGATTGTATCTTAAATTGGAAAAATGAAGCACTTTAAAATATTATTGGCTAAATGATGACATTTTTATGAACTGTGAAGTGAGTATCATCTTGTTCCAAGTTTCATTTCACTGCATAGATAAGTGTATAGTAGTTATGCAAAAAATATGTCATTGCTCTTAAAACTTAAGCTAGAAGGATTACAGGTGAAGGTTCATTAGAGCTGTAATTTATTCTCAACTAGTTGACTGAAAATAATCACCACACACACACAAGAAATCAAGCAAAATGGTGAATCTGGCTGAAAGGTGTATGTAGAATTCTTATAATCTTTTCTGTAGCTTGGAAATGTTTCAAATGAAATGTAGGGAAAAAATCTTAAAAATTACTTCAGCTTTCTCCAAAATACTGTAAAAGTCATTTCCCCTTCTTTGTGTTTTTAATCATCTTCAGTTATACAGAAGATGCAATGCCTCCAAGCTTCTAGACGTCTATGGCTAATTTCATACCTGTCATCAAAGGCAGATGCTGTTTCATTCATCAGAATTTGTCTACCTATTTCTTCCCAACTAGGCTTCCTACAACCTTCTTCGGGCTTGCATTCTCAATCATAGCAATTCGCAAAATTAGGAAATGCTTTGTTATATCCACCCTAAATCCTACAGATTATATTGGGAACACCTTTCCTCTTCATCTTCTTTCAATCAATAAATATGTGTACCAATTACTTATAATTGTCTAAGTAATATTTATATGCCCAAGGACATTCAGCTACTACTTTGTTTCATAAATTTGTACGTTTTAAGCTATAAGATAAATCCATAGATACTAAACTTGAGATCATATAAATATAACTATGTACTTAAACTGGGGCAAAATTTATCTTTTTTTTGTTCTTCTTAAACCATGATTTATTGTTTTAGCTTTAACATTGTTTTTTTTTTAACTTTTATTTAATAAATATAATTTTCCAAAGTATAGCTTTTGGATTACCGTGGCTTTTTCCCCCCCAGAACCTCCCTCCCACCCACAATCATCCCATCTCCCACTCCCTCTCCCATCAAATTGGGGAAAAATTTCATAAAATAAGCATTGCAAATATTTTAAACCTTAAACCAAAAAATTAAAAATACTAACTTGCAACTCTAGGTATATGTGCATTAAGGAAATCTAAAATCTTTGTTTCCTAACCCTGGAATATGACTAATTTGAGAAAATATTCTGCAGAAGAAAAATCACAAAAGAGAAAAAAGGAACAGTGTCATATTGTCGTTAATAAACTTTATACATTTTTCTAGTTGCATGCCATATTTGAAGATGTGAAGATTTTAATTAGCCATATTGGCAGATACCAAATGAATAACACAAATACAAGCTAATTTTAAGGTCAGCTTTATTTCTTAAATGCAAATTAGATCCTTACAAAATCTAATTTTTCTTAAAATGTGTGTAGGTACAAGTGTGGGTGTGGATGTTGTGGGGTTGGGGCTAAAACTCTCCTACTGTGATCTTTCAGACCTTTTCATGTATCCAGTTTTATTTAGCTTTTAAAACATAATTATAGATTCAATTTTTCTATTATATGTATTCTTATATATATTTGTGTGTTTGATGTATTCATTTTAGTATTATTCATTTTGTTCGGTATGTCATTTTCGCAGGTCAGACTGATTTGGAAAGAATGCTTTGCTAATATGTTAGGTCGCTCTGAATTCCATATCAGCTTTTTGAAGTTTTAAAAATCTCTGATTAGGCACTATTCTTTGTGTACTTTGAATATTTGGTTAATATTTATTGATGACCTCAAAATTATTGGACATGATAAGGCAATCACAGAACAAAAGCAGTACAAAGATACAAAGAAAATGTCATTACCCAAATGCCCTTCTAGAAAAACAGCTACATAACTTATATCAAAATTTTAATGTGTAGTCCTAATATTTTCATTGTGAAAACTTGAATAATATAGAAAGAATAATGAAGAAAATATTAAGCACTCTATGCCTTACTTAGAGTAACATACTTGCAAATACCAATTGTGAATTCTCTCTTCTCTCTCTCTCCATCTAACTCTGTGTCTCTCCTCCCTCTACAGAGAAACACAGACACCACATGCAATTTAATATGAATAGTTTCGAAATACACAAACTATTATGTGTTTTGCATTTAAGTACTAAGAACTTTCCTGCAAATGATTTAGTTATCAGTAATAGATCTATTTTTGTTATTTTTAAACCGTGGTGTTTCCATGTTTTGCCAAAATACATGTTACAAATCCCTTATCAATTCTTACCAATAGATACTTAGGCTCTTATCATTTCTTTGCTGTGACAAAATTCCTTAAACATAGATATTTTCACATTTGTTCTTTTACCACCACAAGATATTTTCCTTGAAGGGTATTTGTCAAATGGAAAATTACTTTAAGTATTATTATACTAAAATATTTTCTAGAAGTTCATAAGTTTACTCTGCACACTTCTTAAACCACATTGTTTATTCCCATTCATTTTTAGTATTTGACAATATGACATACCATTTTTCATTTCCTTTTCTTATAGCTTCCATTTTGCAAAGGCCTTTTAATGTTAATATGTGCTTTTCTTTGGCTTGTTATTATGGTCAGTTATGCTCTTTTATATTCTTAATGTTCTTCTGAATCATATTTCCCAAATTATTTTTTCTGAGTAGTGAGATATATTTTCATGTATGATAAATTATTTTAAATAATATTTATATTGATATGAAAGTTCTTCGAAAGTTGTTGCAAAGTAGAATTAAAATATAATGCACATTTTCCACAAACTTTTTGAAGGTATCCTGTATTTGTGAGTTTTCATGTAGTTTTATATGCTTCCATTATATTTTCTGCGTTGTTCTTTTAAAGATTTATTTATTCATTTGAAAGGCAAAGTTAAATACGTATAAATAGATAAGGAGAAATAGAGATCTTCCATATGCTGGTTCACTCCCCAAATGATTGCAAAAGCCAGAGCTGGGCCGATCGGAAGCCGGAAGCCAGGAGCCAGGAGCTTCTTCCGGGTCCCCAGCGTGGGTGCAGGGGCCCAAGGACTTAGGCCATCTTCTACTGCTTTCCCAGGCCATTAGCAGGGGGCTGGATCAGAAGTGGAGCAGTCAGGACTCAAAGCAGTGCCCGTGTGATATGCTACAGGTGGCCACATGCTGGCCCTCCATTTCATTTTCATCACCAGGTTTTTTTTTTTTTAAGATTAATTTTATTTATTTGAAAGACAGAGTTACCAAGAGAGGTAGAGACAGAGAGAGAGAGAGGTCTTTCTCCTGCTGGATCATTCCCCAGATGGCCACAGTGGCCAGAGCTGAGCTGATCCGAAGCCAGGAGCTATGAGCTTCCTCCTGATCTTCCATGTGGGTGCAGGGGCCAAGCATCTTCTACTGCTTTCTCAGGCCATAGCAGAGAGCTGGATCAGAAGTGGAGCAGCCAGGATTTTAACCAGCGCCCATATGGGATGCCAGCACTGCAGGCAATGGCTTTCCCTGGTACCAGACAGCACCAGCCCCTTCATCACCAGTTTTTCTACACAGTGGTAAAGGAAAATAAAACAGGAAGCTATTATTCTTCGTATATATTCTGGAAAGATTTCAATAGCATGGCCACTGTTTTCCTTAATTTTAAGACTCGTCTCACCTGCCTTGTAATGGGGTCGAGTGATGTGTTCTCAGATTATGCTGCTCATCACGGGGCAGCAGGTCCGATAGAGCCCCTCAGGGCCAGCCTGGTGAGCTCAGGGGCGAGCCGGGAGATCAGTCAACGCCCAGGGCACACAGCCGGGTTCTCAACTTTATTGGGAGGGGAAGAGCTTTTATAGACACAGAAAGGGGGCTGTCTAGGGCACAAGGGGACTGAGCCAGCCAGCTGAAAGGTAAGGCAGGACACGAGCCGGGCACGCCCTCAAGGGCCTATCACAGCCGAGGACACATACTGTCCACGAGTACGGAAGTCTCCTATCAGTCTAGGTACCTCCCCCGGGGGCCATCTTGGATTGTTAGAAATGCTGAGTCACTGGGATGCGGAAGTGTGGCGAACTCCAGCAAAGGCTTAGCGGCCTTGTGGAGCGAAGGCTTCACAACTTTGTTTCCTTTTCGATTGGAGCCCCCCGCAAGTTTATCTTACATTTTTCCATTAATTTTAATTTTCTGAATTTTTAGCTCTGATAAATGGTTAAATTCATTAACTCACATAGAATCACTTTGATGTTAAATTTTAGTTTCCTCTGTTTATATAACTATATTTTCTTTTCATACTTTTGTTTATTTGTATTTTAAAGTGTTAGTAATTTAAATATTGTGTATATTAATAAAGGTTATCTGATTTCTTTAGAATTGTATTTGCCTTCTATTTTCTAATTCATTCATTTCTTCCTACTGCTTTGGATGATTGCAGAGTTGTTCTTTTTCTAATTTCTTGTTAGATATGTTGTTCATCCATCTTCTTTTAATGAAGAAAATTAATGTGTCTAGAGATTTTTTTCTAAGGATAGCTTTAGCTGATTCTCATAATTCTTGTTAGTATTTTGCCATTATCTACATTTAGAATTTTGACCAGGCAACATTTTGGGTACCAAAATTGATTGGTAGCAGCTACATGGCATACAATGTGGAAAATATTGTTGAATCATTGGATTGGGTACTAAGTGTTTCGTGGGAGTAGAAGTAATGCAGACATTTGGTCCCCCATCTTGATACTCTGCCTTATTAGTTTTCATGCTTTTCATTCTGAAGCCGTTCTCAACAGATCCATTCCCTGTCATGCCCCAGTGATTGTGTGCATATTATCTCAACTTTTTGGGAGAGCCTCATATTTTATTCCACATATTGGTGGAAACAAAGTATTTGGACTCCATAATAAATTTTTACCCCAGTATCAGCTGGTGTTTCAACCTTCCCCATTATAGAGACATCTATAATCTATAGATGCTCAGAAATCAATATTATATTTGTGATAACTTATCCAAGATTTACTTTATTTTTGGTGACAATGACTTTTAGAATATCTAGCACTCCATGCAACTTAAAAAATTATTTCAGAATAGTTTTAACAAAACAAAAACTGAGGTAGTAATAGGAAGAGTTCCTATATACCAATCACCCTACTTCCTTTGTCATTAACATCTCATATTAGTATATTTGTCACAAATAACAAACTACACTCAGCTCCCCTTAATTTTTTTTTTTACCATTCTGCTTTATAATTATCTCATAATTGAAAAAATAGAACATTTTATGAAGGGTAGATTTGCAAATGTAGACCAAAACTTCTTTCATTCATACATTAAAAAGCAACAACTATAACCTGAATATTCTTAAAGCTCTGTGACAAGATGTCACATACTCAAACATATGTATATAGAAAGACATGAGCTAACAGCAACTTGGCTCAAGTGAAACCAATAGTTTTTGATGGAAACTGCAACCTCAATTTTATTTTGTGTTTTAATCATAAAAATATTTTACTCACCAAAAAAATCATTTTAAGGATTTATTTAGGGCCGGCGCCGTGGCTCACTAGGCTAATCCTCCGCCTTGCGGCCCTAGCACACGGGTTCTAGTCCCAGTCGGGGCACCAGATTCTGTCCCGGTTGCCCCTCTTCCTGGCCAGCTCTCTGCTATGGTCCGGGAGTGCAGTGGAGGGTGGCCCAAGTGCTTGGGCCCTGCACCCCATGGGAGACCAGGAGAAGCACCTGGCTCCTGCCATTGGATCAGCGCGGTGTACCGGCCGCGACAGCCATTAGAGGGTGAACCAACAGCAAAGGAAGACCTTTCTCTCTGTCTCTCTCTCACACTGTCCACTCTGCCTGTCAAAAAAAAAAAAAAAGAGAGATTTATTTAGAAGTCAGAGTTACACACAGGGGGGTGGGAAGAGAGAGAGATAGAGAGAGAGAGAGAGAGAGAGAGAGATCTTCTGTCCTCTGGTTCACTCCCCATATGGCCTTAATGCCTGTGGCTGGGCCAGGCTGAAACCAGAAGCCAGGAGCTTCATCTGGGTATCCCACATGGGTGACAAGGGCCTTTGTACTTGGGCCATCTTTTTACTGCTTTTCCCAGGCCATTAGCAGGGAGCTAGATGGGAAGTGGAACAACCTGGATTTGAACTGGAACCATATTGGTTACTGGTGGTGCAGATGGTCATTTTACCTGCTACACTACAATGCTGTCCACCTCCTCCCCACCGCCAGAAAGTGTTTTAAAACAGCCAGTTTTCTATTCCATTAAACAGGGCATAAACAAAACAACTGAATAATGTTAACCCTGAGCCTGTCCCCAGTGTAAATGCTTTCCATTCCATAGGGTCCTTTTCTGTTCTTAATGAATCAAGGACAATCCTTCCACCCAATCTCCAGCATGATTTGATCTTCACATATTGTCTCAGATGAGAGGGCTCAGATCTGGATGATTTGGTGTCATGTCAACAGCTGGATCAAAAGAATGAATGAGGGGTCAGGATCGTTCTGCAATAGGTTAAGCCGCTGCCTGCTACGCTGGTTGAGAACAGGTTGGAGTCTCAGCTATCCTGCTTCCTATCCAGCACCTTACTACTGTACCTAGGAAAACCAGTGGAAGATGGCCCAAGTATCTGAACCCGTGCCACCTATGTGGGAGACGAGTATGGAGTTCCCGGCTCCTGGTTTAGGCCTGGCCCAGCCCCAGCTGTTATAGCCACTGGGGAGTGAACTAGTGGATAACAATTTCTCTGTGTGTGTGAGTGTGTGTGTGTTTCTCAATTTCTCTCTGTCACTTTGCTTTTCAAATAAATCTATTTTTAAGAAAAGAAGAGATGAGATATTTATGTCATCCTATGTGTTCAATGCTTAGTCCCTAATATATAATAGACTAAAAAAGTAGTTGAAAAAAAATTTTTCAACCTGTCCTTGTTTAATTTTTTTGTGTGACAACCCCATTTTAATTTTTGTTAAATTATAAATACCTCTTGGTAATTTTGTAATATGTTTGTATTTTTTGACACGAATTGTGAAAATATCACCAGGTCTTATTCAGTACATATTTAGGAATTTTTAAAATGTCTTTCCGATCTGCTATGGTTTATGTAGCCATTACAGTTTACTGTGCTACACGTAACATTTTTAATGCCTATTTTTAAAACCCTAAGGAGGCATACTGTAAGACTGGTCTTTTAAAATGTGCCATAATGTGTTGTTCGAGTTCTGTGGAGCTTAACAATTTTATTCAAGGTGATGAGTTCCTGCTGCAATATCATATCTCAGTTGCTGCTTATGGTAGGTCCTCTTTAATTATTCATTTTATGGTCTTATGATTGTGAGTAAATTTTTTAGGTTGTCTAATAGTAAAGATGCAATGCATGGCATACAAAATATTTTGAATTTGGAATTAATAATTTTGCAAATAATGGAAGAAAAATATGTGTGAATGATTAAAGAATTATAGACCTTGAGATTGAAGGGATTATTTTCTACTTCTTCAGTTAAAACTTTGTTTCTTTATTTCTTTTTGACATTCTTGTTACTATTTGGATGATAATTAATTTGAGTGCTGACTTCCTTAATTTTTGGCGGGTTATCAATTATCATAGTTATACTTTGACTACAGGAAATTTATCTGTTATAAATTAACTATTATACAGGGTTAAAAATGTGAAAGTTTACACTGGATTCTGGTAACCATTTCATACAAAAATGTAAAAATTAATCTAGGTAATTTTTTTTATTTTTTATTTTTTTTATTTTTGACAGGCAGAGTGGACAGTGAGAGAGAGAGACAGAGAGAGAAAGGTCTTCCTTTGCCGTTGGTTCACCCTCCAATGGCCACCGCTGCAGCCGGCGCACCGCGCTGATCTGATGGCAGGAGCCAGGAGCCAGGTGCTTTTCCTGGTCTCCCATGGGGTGCAGGGCCCAAGCACCTGGGCCATCCTCCACTGCACTCCCTGGCCATAGCAGAGAGCTGGCCTGGAAGAGGGGCAACCGGGACAGAATCCGGCGCCCCAACCGGGACTAGAACCCGGTGTGCCGGCGCCGCAAGGTGGAGGATTAGCCTATTGAGCCACAGCGCTGGCTTAATCTAGGTAATTTTTTAAGTTTTAAAATATTATTTGGTCGATTCATGAACACATGCATAATATTTAGCATTTTGCCCAGCCTTAAAAGAGGTGAGTATTTGAAATTTATTCAGGGAAAGTTGGTATCTTTATTGTGACATTTTGTCTTTGTGCTCATTTTTAATTAACTTCTATTATAAATTCAATATATTTTCAAAATGGTTATCATTTCTTTTGTTTGTCTCAAATTAGCTCTCACTTCATCTCTCCCTCAGTACATGCAAAATACATACATAAACAAATATAAACAATTTTCACCATTGTTTTGTAGCATTTTTACAATTACTGCTTTTCAATGAAATCATGTTAGAGGGACAGAATCTAAGCACTCAAAAGGCTTATTGTAAACTCACAAGGGTTTATAACTGTATTAAATAAGGTCTGTTAAATAATTTGTGTATTAATATCTATTAAGGTTTCTGTATGTTAGAAGGATTAAAATATGCTGTTCAGCCATACTATTTAACTGAAGACACTTGAAAAGCAGTAGGTGCAAAAAGACCACTTTGGCTTTCTTAAAGAAGAATATGAAATTCCCATGTGAAAGACATCCTCCTGCAGTAGAAAGAAGCAGCATCCTTATTCTTAAGGACAAAAAGTTGAAACCAAGAGAAATGTGTGCATATCTTGCTAAAGTAAATCTTACCTTTAAAGACACAACACATAATTTAGCTCTTTCTTCACACTATTCTTTGTTCAATTCTTTATATGAGTAACTGACTATAACCTCAGGCATGTGATGCATACACTGTTGGTTTAGGTCAAGAAATCCACAGCAAAGCAAGAAGAGCAATATAATGAGTCACATGAAGTTTTTTGTTTCCCAATGCTTAAAAAAGTTATGTTTTCGCTATACTGTTGTTTGTTAGGTGTTCAGTGGCATTGCATCTAAAAAGCATGTAGACACCTTAGTTAAAAATATTGGTTAAAAATGTCAAAGATCATTCAAGCCTTCAGTGAGCTCTGAATTGAGAGTGTTGGTTGTTGAAAGTTTGTTTGACTATGGTATTTTCTTACAATATATCAACAATGAAGTTTGCCACATTTACTGATTCTTGCTTTCGTGAAAGATTTATTTGTGGCTTGAGCATTTTACAATCAACAGGACTTCAAGATGGAAGTGAATCCTCAAACTCTGCTGCTGCCTTATCACTTAAGTTTGTTATATTCTGAACTGCTGTTGTCAGTTCAACAGTGTTCACAGCATCTTGATCAGGAGTCAACTTTATCTCAAGAAACACCTTCTTTGCCCATCAAGAAGTTTCATGCATTGAAGTTTAATCATGAGATTACAATTTAGTCAGCCCTTAAGGTGACTAATTCAAGCTCTCTTGCTATTTCCACTATATCTGAAGTTACTTCTTCCACTGAAGTTGGAACCCCTCAAAGTCATCCATGAGGGTTGGAATAAACTTCGTTCAAATTCCTCTTAATGTTGATATTTTGACCTCCTTCCATGAATTACAAATGCTTTTGTTGGCATCTAGAATGACAAATCCTTTCCAGAAAGTTATCAATTTACATTGTCCAGATCCATAAGTCATCACTATATATGGAAGCTATACACAACCTTAGGAAATATGCTTCTTAAATTAGAGAAAAAGAGAGAGAGAGAGAGAGAGAGAGAGAAAGGGAGGGATGGAGGAAGGAAGGAAGGAAGGACGGAAGGAAAGAAAGAAGGAAGGAAGCAAGGGAGGAAGCAAATATAATTATATCCTTAGAATTGTGTCTATGAACTACATTGAATCTGTTCTCTTTGTATTAATACTATATTAACATGAAAAATAAAATATCATAAAAAAATGAAATTACTCTTTGAGTCACTAGCTGCAGAATGGATGTTGTGTTTGCAGGCATGAAAACATGAATTTCATTCTGTATCTCTATCAGTGGTCTTGGGTGACCAGGTGCATTGTCAATGAGCAGTAATATTTTGAAAGGAATGTGTTTTTTTTTTGAGCAGTAGGTCTCAGTGGTGGCTTAAAATATTAAATAAACCATGTTGTAAACAGATGTACTGTCATCCAGCCTTTGTTCCATTTACAGAACACAGAGCAGATTTAGTATAATTCTTGAGAGCCCATGATTTTTAGAATAGCAAATAAGCATTGAGTTCAAGTAAAATTCAGTTACTTCAACCCATAAAAGGAAAGTCAACTTGTCATTTGAAGTTTGGAGTCAGACATTGACTTCTCTCTGTTATGAAAGTTTTAGATGATATCTTCATCCATTAAAAGACTTCTTTTTACATTGATAATTTCCATTGAGTATAACTGCTTTCATCAATTATCTTAGCTAAATATTCTAGATAACTTGCTGCAGCTTTGACATCAACAGTTGTTGCTTCACTTTCTACTTTGTTATGGAGATGGCTTCTATCCTTGAACCTCACACACCAATCACTTCTTTTGAGTTGTCTTCCACACTAAACTTAATTATATTTAACTTTTGATTTTAAAGTGAGAAGCATTTGAACCTCTTTCACATGAATACTTAGAGAGAATTGTAGGTTTATAGTTAGCATAATTTCAAAATTTTGGTATCTCAAAGCATAGGGAAACCCAAGAAGAGGGAAAAAGGGAAATGGCTGGTCAGTGAAGCAGTCAGAACATTCACAGCATTTGTCAATCAGACTCACCATCCTATATGGGCACAATTTGGGACAGACCTCCAAAATTGCTAGTAGGATCAAAATAAAAAACATTGACCAAGGATCACCATAACAGATTTTAAAATAATTTAAAAGTTTGAAATGTAGCACAAATTATCAAAATACGACACAGAGATATGAAATGAGCAAATGTTATTGAATAAATGGCACCAACAGACTAACTTTATGCAGAGTACCCACAAGCCTTAAATTTATAGAAAGCACACTGTCTGGGAAATGCAATAAAGCAAAGCACAATAAAATGAAGGATGCTTTTACTTCTTTGGGTCTTCATTTCCTTATCAATGATTCTGAGCCACATAAAACTTTTCATGCTTTTCTCCAATTGATCTATGTTACATCAGTATACTGCTTGGAACCAAATAGGACACTAAAACAATGGAGCCGAAAACTTTCTATCCCTAGAAGGTATAGAAATTGTAAAGTTTCTTTTGTGTAACCTATTTGATATCAATTTTTAAGTAAGCCTAATAATCATATTTGCTTAATAACATTCCATATGCTAAATTGATACATATCAGAGTAATACTTAAACTAATGAAATAAAAAAGCCTTTGTTCAAGCTGAATATTTTGAAAATCAAATTAACAAATAAAAATTTATGTATTTATAAAATACAAATCAAGAAAGTTGTATTCTAAAGGATAGAACAGTGGTTTCCTTTGGTTTCTTTTTTATTTTAGCTTTGTTGTTTTCATTTTAATCAATTTTTCACAGATTCATTATGATTTGTGGTTATAAATCAAAGAAGATAATTATATTCCATTCCTCCAGTCCTCCATCCCATAGTCCTTCCTTCTACCTTTCGTTCTTTTTTCTTTTACGGTTTGAAATGACATTTTAAATTTACATTGCAGCAAAAATGCTTAATACTTCAAAGAATACTAAGTTTAACAAGTGAAAATCAAAAAGACCCCAGTTAAGTGGGAAGATCATTGACTATAAACAATAATTGAATGGAATAATGACCATTTCACACATATCCAGATTTTTGTCAATTATTCAATCATAATTTCTTTCAATGAAATAGAACCAATATCAATATAACATATAAATATTTCCTGTGTGGTTACAAAATAATAATTCAGTTTATTTAGACTTTAAACCATTTCTTCTCAACAATTTGTGCATAGGAATAATTTTTTGGAGATTGTAATGCAAATAAATATACATTACATTTTTTTGTATTCTATTAGTTACCAGACATCAGGGAAAGCAAGCTATTTGTATTTTTGGGACTTACTTATTTCCCTAAGTATAATGGTTTGCAGTTGCATCCACTTTGTTGCAAAAGACAGGATTTAGTTATTTTTCATGACTTATTAATACTCCATTGTGTATACACACCACAATTTTCTTTATCCAGTCATTGGTTGATGGGCGTTTGGGTTGATTCCATATCTTAGCTATTGTGAATTGAGTTGCAATAAACCTGGGAGTACAGCTAACTCTTTCATATGCTGATTTCATTTCATTTGTATAAATAACCAAGAATGGGATGACTGGGTCATATGGCAGATCGATTATCAGCTTTCCAAGGAATCTCCATACCATATTCCATAATGGCTGTACCAGGTTGTAATCACTCCAATAGTGGAGAGACAGAGAATTTGAAGAGAAATCAAATTGAAATATTAGAAATGAATAATTCAATATGTCAAATAGAAAATACAGTAAAATACAGTGAAAGCCTCAAAAACAAACTTGGTGACACAGAGCTAGAAGACAAATCCTTGGAAAATCTCAGTCATACAGAAAAAAAAATTAGAAAAACTGAGAGTACAGTTTGAGAGTTACAGAATCCTATCAAATAACCAAACATACACTTCTTAGGAGTTCCTAAAGGTGTGGAAAGAGAGAACAGATTAGAAGGACTCTTCAGAGAACTAACAGAAAACTTCCTTATTTTGGAGAAAGAAAGGGATGTTCACGAACAGGAAGCATATGGAACTCTTAATAGACATGACAAGAAAATATCTTCACCATAACATATTATAGTCAAACTTTGAACAGTAAAACAAAAAGAAACATTTTAAAACTATGTAGGAGAGAAACACCAGATTTCCTTCAGATGATCTCCAATTAGACTGGCAGTTGATTTCTCATCAGAAACCCTACAGGCTAAGAGAGAATGAGGAGACATAGTCCAACATTTAAGAGAAAAAAAAAAAAACTGTCAACCCAGAATACTGTACCCTGCAAAGCTCTCATTTATGAATGAAGATGAAACAAAGACCTTCCATAAGAAACAGAAATTGAATTTGTCACCACTCTTCCAGCCTTAAATGATGCTTAAGGATGTGCTACACAGAAACACAGAAAGATAGTCATCACTATGAAAGAATGTGAAAGCAGAAAATCTCCCAGTAAAAGTGCAAAGGAAATCCAAATCAAACAATAGAATATTTACAGAAAAATGGCAGGACCAAGTCATTGCTTATTATACTAAAATTGAATGTAAATGGCCTAAATTCTCCAATTAAAAGATACAGACCGGCTGAATGGATTAAAAAACAAGACCCATCTATATGTTGCCTACAATAAACATACCTCGCCAGCAAAGATACAAGCAGACTGCAAGTGAAAGGATGGAAAAAGATATCAAATGCTAATGGAAAGCGAAAACAAGCATGTGTAGCCATCCTAATATCAGACAAAATAAACTTAAACACAAAAGCTGTTTAAAGAGACAAAAAGAGCACTATGTAATGATTAAGGGATCAATTCAGCAGTAAGATGTGACTATAATAAATGTATATGCACCCAATTACAGGGCACTTGGCTGTTTAAAACAAATATTAATGGATCTATAGGGAGACATAGATCCCATACAATAGTAACGGGGGGCTTCAACACCCAACTTTCATCAGTGGACAGATCAGCAAGACAGAAATTCAACAAAAAAACAGCAGAGCTAATTGACGCTATGGACCAAATAAGCCTAACAAATATCTACAGAATTTTCATCCCACAGTTAGAGAATACACATCCTTCTCAATGCATGGAACTTTTTCTAGGATAGTCCACACACTGGGCCATAAAGCAACTTTCAGCAAATTGAAAAAATTAAATTATAGTGTGTATTTTCTGACTAGAATGGAATTAAGGTAGAAATTAACAACCTAAGAACTGCTAGAATATATGCAAACATAGGGAGACTGAATAACATGCTCCTAAATGAACAGTGGGTCATAGAAGAAATCAAAAGGGAAATTAGAAAAGTCCTGGAAATGAATGAAGATGACAACACAGCATACCAAAAATGATGGGATACATTAAAAGCAGTGTTAGGAGGGAAGTTTATAAAATTAGTGTCTACATCAAAAATGTGAAAGACATCAAACAAATAAGCTATAAATTCATCTCAAGTACCTAGAAAAACAAGACTGAACCAAACTCAGAATTAGAGGCAAAAAAGGTATAATCAAAATTAGAGGAGAAGTAAACAAAATTAAAACCAAAGAAATAACACTATCAGTGTTATCACTGAAATGAGGAGGTGGTTTTCTGAAAAACTGAACAAAACTGATACACCATTGGCTCAGTTGACACAAAGAATAAAAAAGAGGGGCAATACCATTCAATGAGAAAAAACTATAGTCACTTCATCAAAGGGTGCTAGGAAAACTGTGTATCCTCATAAGTAATACACAAAGGTAATTCAGAGTGGATCCCAGAATGTCCTTTCATCAATGAGGTTTTTAAACAAACTCTGGTATATATAACATGGATCTAGAAACAACAACAACAAATGAGCTATTAATACATATAAACTTGGTGGATCTCAGGACTTTATACAGAATAAAAATAAAGCCAATCTTAACAAGTTATACACTGTATTACTCAAATAATGTTTCTGAAATGCCAAAATTATAGAAATGTACAGATTAGTGGTTTCCATAAGCTGAGCTGAAATGCTGGATGTGTATGTACTGGAATTGCATGAGGGAGATACTTGTAGTGATAGAATAGTTCTGTTCTGTATTTTGATTGCTACATGGTTAGACATTTCTACACATGTAATAAAGTAGAAAAGAATACCAATGCTAATTTTCTGGTTTGATATTATACTAGAATTTCCTCAGTTTAATCATTGAGGAAAGCTGACTGAAGGGTAGATGGGATATAATATGATCATTTTCAACTTCCTATGACTCTATTTGAAACTGAAATTTTTAAATAATTTTTTAATAACAAAGTGTTTTACAAAACACTGTCACTGAAAAACTACACATTTTACATGTGCTTAGGAGACATACACAAGAAACTGTTATTATAGTCAAAACTTTTATATTAAGAATCTAAAAGTGAAGAACAAACTACTCAGAGCACTAAAAAAAGAAACTAATTGAGAAATGGCGGGAAATAAATGAAATAGAAAATAGAAAAACAACAAAACCAAAATTCAGTTCTTAAAAATGTTAAACAAAATTGACACATGTTTGCTTGTCTGATTAATAAGAAAGAGGTGACTCATATTATTAAATCAGGGATGAAAAAGAATACATCATAGAACCTACAATTTTTTTTCAAATGTTAATAAATAGCTTTTAAAAATATTTATTTTCTTATTCAAAAGGCAGAGTGACAGAGAAAGAGGGAGAGGCAAAAATAGACAAACAGACAGACAGAAACAGATAGAGATCTTTTCCATCTATTGCTTCACTTACTAAATGGTCACTACAGCCAGGGCTTGGTCAAGCTGATGCCAGAAGCCTAGAATGCCTTCCGGATCTCCCATGTGGATATCAAAAGTCCGAAGTCCAAGTATTTGGTTCTTCTGCCACTGCTTCCCATGCTCATTAGTAGGAAGTTGGATGAGAAGTAGAACAGCTGGGACTCGAACTGGCACTCAGATATGGGATGCTAGCATCAAAAACAGAGGCTTAACCCACTGCACCACAACACCAGACCCAGTGTGCTTCCTTTGCCTACATCTGAAAGTATTTTCTATTCTCCTTTTGATTTATTTTTGACACTTATTTAGGAATGTGTGGATTTCCAAATATTAGATATTTATTGTAATTATGCATTGTTATTGATATGCAGTTTAACTCAATTTGAAGTTAGAGAAAATATTTCCTATAATCTTGATCCTTTTAAATGTGCTAAGGATTGCTTTATGCCCTACCACGTGGTCTTTCCTGGAGAATATTCCACAAGCACTTGAGGAGAAAGTGTTATCTTGTTGTTAAGTATTCTATAAATATCTGTGACTTCTAATGGTTTGCTACTGTTGTCCAAGTCTTATATTTCTTGTTCATCTTCTGCATAAGTGTTCTTATGAACTTAATGAAAAGTGAGTTACTGAAGTCTCCAACCATTATTACCAAATTTTCTGTTTTTCCCACAAAGACTCTAGTTTTGTCATGGTTAATTTGAACGTGGCATTATTTTCCATTCTTTTAATTCAACTTATTTGATTCCTTGTATTTAAATTGTACCTCTGGTAGACACCATGTAGTTGATCTTGATTTTCATTAAAATATGGCTACATCTGCTTTTTGACTGGATTGTTTAATACATTTGTATTGAATATATATTAAATACATTTGATTGTGTATAATTGAGGTGTTCATCATTATGTTATAGGATGTGTATAGATCATAAAATTATTACTATTGTGAAGTATATTAACACTTCTATTTTCTCACATAGTTAGTTTTGTGGCAAGAGCAGATACAGTTATCTTATTTAACAAAAATCTCCAATACAATACAATTTTAACTCTAGTCCTCAAAGTGTACATTAATTCCTTAGACTTGCTTGTCCTACATATTTCCTACTTTCAATCTTCTGGTGTACATCTTCCCATTTCTTCTCCTTCAGACTCTGAAAAAAATGGATTGGAGTTGTCTATTCTTTGTTTTGGTCGTATTTGTGTGGAGAGACTGAGTGTTAGTCACTTCTAGTTGGCAATCTTGTTGACATCACCCATGTTGAAAGTTATTATGAAAATGGTTGCATTATATACATTATTTTGCTTTTAGAGTTTTATAGGTCACATGTCCCTTGGTTCCTCTATTGCTCTCTTATTATCATTTATTAATTATTTTCTATTATGTCATTTTAGTTCCTTTAATGATTTCTTAATTACATTTTTTACTTTTATTAGTGCTTTCTATGGATCACATCTTAATACACATTGAGATTTTTCATAATGTGTTTCTGACTTATGCCTGGTTCCAGTGAAACATGGAATTCTCGTTATGTCTCCATTCTCTTTGCACTTGGTGTCCTGTATTATTATATTTATTAACTCTATATTTTCAAAACCGAATAATATAATTTCATAATTTTTACTCCATATTTAATTGTATGTCTTCTAAAGAAGCCGGTAGAAAAAATGAGAACAAGTATATATTTATATATTTTGTTATATCAGTGTTCTTATTTTCCACTTCTGAATCTGCATATTTCATGTTGAATCCTTTTTTTATTTTTAAAGATTAATTAATTTTTTTTGACAGGCAGAGTGGACAGTTGTCACTCCCCCTCTTCATGGAGAAATGACACTAAACCCTGCCTAGGATTCCTATCCAAGTCACGGCACCATTATGTCGCTCCCCCTCTTCGCGGAGGAACGACACAGGACCCTGCGCTGTTCTTTTGTCTGCTCGGCCCTCCCCGGGTTTGCTGCTGGTCCTTCCCGGGTTGGCTACCGACCCTTCCACCTCCGTGGAAAGGCGGTTCCCCCTGCCACTTTCCCCACTTCCACGGGGGAGCGGCACACCGCCGGCCGACTCTCTCGGGGGCTGCTCAGGTGTTCCTTCAGATAGATGTTCCTCTTAGATGTTCCTGGTGCATGTTGTCTCTCTCCTCCTTTATAGTCCTCTTCCACCAATCCCAACTCTGCTACCCACACGCCGAGTACGCTGCTCTCCTCCAATCAGGAGCAGGTCCTGCTGTTTATTGGTTGAACTGGAGGCAGCTGTGCAGAAGCTGTTTCCTCCTCTCCCAGCGCCATATTGTGGGAGAGCAGATGCATAGAATAAGTCTTAATTCGAGTAACAGTCCAGTCTAAGTTGCTCCCCACAACAATGAGAGAGAGAGACAGAGAGAAAGGCCTTCCTTTGCCGTTGGTTCAACCTCCAATGGCCGCCATGGCCAGCGCGCTGCGGCCGGCGCACCGCGCTGATCCGAAGGCAGGAGCCAGGAGCCAGGTGCTTTTCCTGGTCTCCAATGGGGTGCAGGGCCCAAGCACCTGGGCCATCTTCCACTGCACTCCCTGGCCACAGCAGAGAGCTGGCCTGGAAGAGAGGCAACCGGGACAGAATCTGGCGCCCCAACCGGGACTAGAACCCGGTATGCCGGCGCCGGTAGGTGGAGGATTAGCCTAGTGAGCTGTGGCGCCGTGGTTGGACTCTGTAATTAACACACAATTCTTCTTAGGTGTTTAAATTTTAACTGAAAAGTGATCCCTGTTAGGAATTTGGAAAACATTATGTTGAGTGAAATAAGCCAATCCCAAAGGGACAAATACCACTTGTTCTCCTTGATAGGTGACAACTAACTGAGCACCAAAAAGGAAACCTGTTAAAGTGAAATGAACACTATGAGAAACGGTGACTTGATCAGCCCTCACCCTGACTGTTGATGAGCAGCTTAATATGTTATCCCTCTTAGTATTTTTGTTTGTTTGTTCTACTTAATACCTTTGGTTGAATACTGTAATCAATACACAATTCTTCTTAAGTGCTGAAACTTAACTGAAAAGTGATCGCTGTTAAATATGAGTGGGAATAAGAGAGGGAAGAGATGTGCAATTCGGGACATGCTCAAGCTGACTTACCTCAAACAGTAGAGTTAGAAACATCCCAGGGGATTCGAATTCAATCCCATTGAGGTGGCATGTACCAATGCCATCTCACTAGTCCCAGTGATCAATTTCTGTTCACAATTGATCATAATGATAGGACTAAGAACCAAAGGGATCACATAAACAAGACTAGTGTCTGCAAATACTAGCTGATAGAATAAAAAAGGGAGAGAACGATCCAACATGGGAAGTGAGATACACAGCAGACCCATAGAATGGCAAATGTCCTAATAGCACTCTGGCCTCATAATCAGCCCTTAAGGCATGCAGATACGGCTGAAATGCCCATGAGAGTATTTCAGGCATGGAAAGCCAAGACACTCTGGGGGAAAAAAAACCTAAATGAAAGATCTCCGTGAGTGAGATCCCAGTGGAAAGAATGGGTCATCAAAGAAGGAGGTACCTTTCTCTGAAGGGAGGAGAGAACTTCCACTTTGACCATGGCCTTGTCTAAAAATGATCAGAGTCAGTGAATTCAGGGGGCTTCCATAGCCTTGGCAGCTCATGACAAGAGCCTAGGGTGATTACTGATGCCATAAACAAGAGTGTCAATTTGTTAAGTCAACAACAGGAGTCACTGTGCACTTACTCCTCATGTAGGATCTTTGTCCTTAGTGTGCTGTACATTGAGATTTAATGCTATAACTAGTACTCAAACAGTATTTTTCACTTTCTGTTTCTGTGTGGGAGCAAACTGTTGAAATCTTTACTTAATGTATGCTAAACTGATCTTCTGTATATAAAGAGAATCGAAAATGAATCTTGATGTGAATGGAAGGGGAGAGGGAGTGGATAAGGGGAGGGTAGTGGGTTGGAGGGACGTTATGGGGGGGAAGCCATTGTAATCAATATTCTGTACTTTGGAAATTTATATTCATTAAATAAAAGTTTAAAAAAGATTATTTATTTGAAAGTCAGAGTTACACAGAGAGAAAAGGAGAGGCAGAAACAGAGGGAGAGAGAGAGGGAGAGAGATGTCTTCCAACTGCTGGTTCATTCTCCAACTGGCCTCAACGGCCAGAGCTGCATCAATCCGAAGCCAGGAGCTTCTCCTGGGTCTCCCACATGGGTGCATGGGCCCAAGGGTTTGGGCCATCCTCTGCTGCTTTCTCAGGGCATAGCAGAGAGCTGGATCTCCTGAATCCTTTTTAAAGATATTTATTTGAAAGGCAGAGTGGCAGAAAGGGGAGTGGAGTGGAGAGAGAGAGAGAGAGAGAGAGATCTTCCATCCACCTGTGTACTCTTGAAAAGATCACAATGACCAGGGCTGGGCTAGGCTGAAATCAGGATCCAGGAACTCCACCTGGATCTCCCAAGTGGGTGAAGTGGTGATAGAGGTCCAAGTACTTGATCCATCACTCATGGCTTTCCCAGGTACATTCAGCAGGGAGTTGGATTGAAAACAATGTGTCTAGGACTCAAATCAGCATTCTGATAAAGAATGCAAATGGCAACTTAAACTGCTGCACCAGGACTCCCACCCTGTTCTCTGGTTTTATTGTGTTTCCCTTTATTTCTCCCTCTCCTATAAGCTTGCTTTGCAGTTAAGTGATCTCCTCTAGTAATTTGTCCTGATTCCTTATTTATCATTTTTGGTGTGTTTATTATACATTTTTTGCTTTGTGGTTACCATGACAAGTACAAACACACACCTTTTGGATATAATAAGCTATTTTGAAATAGTAACAGCTTAACATCAATCATAAAGAAAGAAAAAGAAACAAAAAAGACAAAAATGCTAATAAAACCACATTTTCACTGCCTTCCTTCCCCTATTTTGAATTTTTGATATCTTAGTTTACCTCTCTCTGCATTTGAATACACTTACAATAACTGCTTTGAACTCCTTTAAATTAATCATCGTCTGGGTCCTTTCAAAAGTGGCTTCTATTGCCTCTTTTTTATTCCTATGAATTTGTCACATATTCCTGTTTCCTTGTATGCTTTGTAACTTTTGTACCAGTTGTAATTTTTATTGGATTATTTTATCATAGGAATTTTTATCATTAAAAAAACCTACATAACTTAAACTTACCATCTCAATCATTTTTAAGTGTAAACTTCAGTACTTTTAAAGATATTCACATTGTCAGGAAACAGATACCCCAAACTTTCTCATCTTGCAAATCTGAAACTCTATACTCATTAAACAACATTTCCTCACACTCCTAGGCCATGCCAACCACCATTCTGCTCTCTTTTGATGAGTGTTACTACTTTAAATACCTCATAGAAGTGGAATCACACAATATGTGTGTATGTGTGTGTTCCTGTGTGTACCTTATTTCACTTAGAATAATGTTCTCAAGTTTCATCCATATTTTAGCATGTCAATGATTTTCTTCCTTTTTAACCCTTAATAATATTCCATCGTATGTATTTACCACATTTCAACTATCCATTCATCCATTTTTATTGTATTTACTTATTGACTATTGTGAATACTGCTGCTATGTACATGCACGTACAATTATCATTTATGACTCTGCTTTGAACCTTTTGAATATATACTTAGAATTGGTATTCCTGAATCATATGGCTGTCCTATTTTTAATTTTGGAGGAAATTCAATGCTGTTTTCCATAATGGTTATACGAATTTACACCTCCACCAATAAATAGTATATAAGGGTTATATTTACTCCACATCCTGGCCAACACAGGCTATTTCTTTTTTTTTTTTATAACAGGATTCTTAACAAATATATGCTCATGAATTATTGTGATTTTTGAATTGCATTTCTCTAATAATGAATCATGTTGATAAGCTGTTCTGGCCCTTCGCCCAGTTTTAAATCAGGTGGTTTAATTTTTCGTGGTTGTTGAGCTGTAGGAGTTCTTTACAAATGAACAATGAAGTTATTAAATAATATGTTGTAAAAAATCTAGATACTGATTTTCCAAACCACTTCCATAGGTTGTTGATTAGCCATTTATTTGTTACTGTCTTGGATTAATTAATTTTTCTTTTGACAGGCAGAGTGGACAGTGAGAGAGAGAGACAGAGAGAAAGGTCTTTCTTTGCCATTGGTTCAACCTCCAATGGCCGCCGCGGCCAGCGCGCTGCAGCCAGCGTACCGCGCTGATCCGATGGCAGGAACCAGGTACTTCTCCTGGTCTCCCATGGGGTGCAGGGCCCACGCATTTGGGCCATCCTCCACTGCACTCCCTGGCCACAGCAGAGAGCTGGCCTGGAAGAGGGGCAACTGGGACAGAATCCGGAGCCCCGACCGGGACTAGAACCCGGTGTGCCGGTGCAGCAAGGTGGAGGATTAGCCAAATGAGCCGCGGCGCCGGCTGGATTAATTAATTTTGAAGTGTCTGTTTCTCCTGTAGTGTGCAAACTCTGATATTCCTATTTTGATTTTTTCTTTTTTATCTTTTATTATGACTGAAAGGGCAATTCTAAGTTACAATGAGCTTCTTATTGGTCAAAAGTATTCTTAGGAAGCTTTAGGACATTAGCTTTTATATCTTATTGTTGGATATGTGTATGCCTTGGGAGCTGTCATCTAAATTCAGCGGGTTTCTGCTTTTTGCTCTATGCTCAGCCAGTGACTGATATCTTGGAAATTCACTTTCTACTCTCTTCTAAAGGGTTTTAGCCTTAGGTTTGCACACAGTCTTCCAGAAGGCCATGACGGAGTGTATTTTCATTTTTTAAGCCTGGTTTCCTGTAAGTCACTGCTGGCTAAGAGTAGCTTATTGGAGGTTATGTTTAAGGTTTTTTTTTCCCCAACAGTGAACCTTCTTTCCTGTGTTGATTGACTTAAATGCAGCGTGAGACATGTTTTCACTTCTGCCCATATCCTAATATGATTTCTTTTGAGTGAGTGCAACATAACCTATACGCACAGCCTTTCCCACCTCAAGGCTTGTCTGTGATTTCATGTCTTTTTTTACCTGTCTTTTGCTTTAGTTTTCTCTGTTAAGCTTCAGATTGCTCTAACATGTGGTTGTTACTACAGTTTCACATACTTATGACTGCCCTCTTAATTGTTTCCCACCATTATCTTTCTTTTTAAAGGGTGTGAATCTATTTTTTAACATTTATTTCAAAGTCAGAGTTACACAGAAAGAGAAGGAGAAACAGAAAGAGAGAGAGAGAGAGAGAGAGAGAGAGAGAGAGGTCTTCTATCTGCTGGTTCACTCCCCAGTTGGCCGCAAAGGCCGAAGCTGTGCTGATCCGAAGCCAGGAACCAGGAGCTTCTGGGTCTCCCACATGGGTGCAGGGGCCCAAGGACTTGGGCCACCTTCTACTGCTTTCCCAGGCCATAGCAGAGAGCTGGATCAGAAGTGGAGCAGCCGGGACTCAAACTGTTGCCCATATGGGATGCCCACACTGCAGGCAGTGGCTTTACCAGCTATGCCACAGAGCCAGCCACTCCACCATTTTCAATAATAACATTATGCATGGATTTTTCCAGACTGTATTCCTCATTAAGTAGCTCTCTCATATAGATCTGGTACTGGTGGTAAGAAGTTCATCATTTCCAGACTTTTTGCCTTCCTTCTCACAACATGGAACTTCCTAAGGTGAGCAGGACCGAGAGATGTTGGGAACCAGTATTGATGGCACCCACATGGGATGTCGGTGCAGGCGGAGGACCAACCAAGCAAGCCACGGCGCCGGCCCCTCCCTTCATGAAATTGTAACATAAACTGGGAGCTGAATGGAGAAGAATCTATAGTTGCCCAGAGTGGAGCTTCCCAAGGAAAAACTTAAGGAAATGTAACACAGTGAAGAGGGGTGATGAGAAAATTTTCTTTATTTTGCAGTTTGAGGTATTTAGAATTTTCATTACTAATATTTCTTTGACCAGTGAGTATCTTAGAGTATGTTATGATTTCCAACTGCATAGGTATTATTTATATGTTAATTATTGATTTTTATACTACTTGTATTGTGATCAGACAACATAGTTTATCAGACAACGATATTTCAAAAATGTTGAGATTCTTTCCTGGACTAGTGCCTGAGTAGCTTTGGAAAAGAGCCATGTGATCTGAGAAGGTGTATTCTCTTGTTTGGTCCTGCACTTTATTATTCTGATCTCAGTGCTATCAGCAGCCATCCTCAGCTCTGGCTACAGATCATAGTTCTTTTCTGCTTTGGAAGAGGAGCCTTTGAGAATAAATGCTTTATTGCCTGCTGAGCAATGCAGTAAAAAGTATGCTTTATCTAGTATCCAGTTCCTCTGCAGGGACAGCTTTCTTCAGTTGTCTCTTTTGCTATATCAAAATTTTCTGTATTCTGCTATGAACATGCAAAACCCAGCATGATGAATTCTTAAAAGTGGCAATAAGTTTAATCAGCTTTTACAGTGAGCGAAAAATATTACAATCTATATATTTTCTTTCGAATTCTTATGAATATGAACATCCTCAGAATATGTGAACACATCAGTTTATTGCCAACGGATGTACAGCTATATATTTAAGTTAACACTTTTTCAATTTTTTATGTTTTATGTTGGTTTTAATTTTTTACGTGTAAAGAATGTGGAATTCCTTTCTGAAAAAATATTAATGGAGGGGTGAGTGTTGTGGTGCAGCTGGTTAATCCATCACTTGGGATGCTGGCATCTCACATCAGAGCACTGGTTCGAGTCCTGGCTACTCTGCTTCCCATCTTGATTCGTACTAATGCACCGGGGAAGGCAGCAGATGATGACCCAAGTACTTGTCCTTGCCACCCAAGTGGGAGATGGAAATAGATTTCATGGCTCCTGGTTTTGGCCTGGCCCAAACCTAAATGCTGTAGCCATTTGGAGAGTGAATCAGTGGATGGGAGATCTCTCTCTCTATTCCTCTCACTCTCTCCTTCTCTCTCTCTCTCCTTCCCTCCCTCCCTCCCTCTCTGTCACTTAGCCTTGTGAATAAATAAATTTTTAAAAATATTAAATGGCCAGCGCCGTGGCTCACTAGGCTAATCCTCTGCCTGTGGGCTGGTACCCCAGGTTCTTGACCCGGTTGGGGCGCTGGATTCTGTCCCAGTTGCCCCTCTTCCAGTCTAGCTCTCTGCTGTGGCTCGGGAAGGCAGTGGAGGATGGCCCAAGTGCTTGGGCCCTGCACCCCATGGGAGACCAGGAGGAAGCACCTGGCTCCTGGCTTCTGATCGGCTGCTCCAGCCGTAGTGGCCATTTGGGGGGTGGACCAACGGAAGGAAGACCTTTCTCTCTGCCTCTCTCTCTCACTAACTCTGCCTGTCCAAAAAAAAAATAAATATTATTAAATGGAAATAGATAATTAAGTTATATTTTATATATTCTGGTTAATTTTCTTTGGTAGAAATGCTGATTGCTGAGTGGTTGAAATTTTCATGCAAAGGGGTCAGCATTTGCCGTGATTGATATGCTCATATCCATATTGATTTACTTGGGTTTAAGTACCAGCTCTGCTCTCAAACCAGCTTCTTGCTAATACACACCCTTAGAGGCAGCAGGTGATAGCCCACGTATTTCGCTCCTTATCACACATGTGGGAGATCTGGATTGTGTTTCTGCCTTCTTTCTTCTTCTTGGCCCAGCCGCAGCCGTTGTGGGCATTTGGGGAGTGAATCAGCGGATGGGAGCAGTTTCTGTGTCTCTTTCTCTCTGTTTGTGTGTCTCCCAAATAAATAGATGTTTAAGAATGTCTTGTAATATGTGGAAAGGGTAAGAAGTGAGATGTTACATTTTACTTGAAAAAAAAAACTCGCTTCCCAAGATATTCCTGGAACAACTCCTTTGTGGCTGATGAGAAGAGTAATACTTACATGAGATAAAAAAACAGCAAAGATACTAACAATCTACTAATTTCCCTGCACAAGATACTTAATGGTGGGCAGAATTCAAAAAAAAAGTAGAATTGGTTTGCATTGAATATATATACTGTATATTTTTTCTGCTTACAATTTATTCCTGTAACAAATCAAATTTTGTATACAGTACATCTGCCATTGCTTCCACGTAACACTTTTGCCTTGCATGACAAATTTTACTGGGGAATTGAAAAATGTATGGGATCGCTTTTCATTTTCAAAGCCATATACTTATTTTTGTTATTTACATCATTTGCTTTTTACTAAAACTATGTAGAAAAGACCAAATTGGCACCCCAAATAAGCACAGCTGTATATGATTGCTTCAGTCAACGTTCATTAGGAAAAGAGCAAGTACTAGTGATATTTCAAAGAGAACGAATTAGTTTTCAAGGTGCTATAAAGATTGGAAGAGCAAAGGAGGTGTGATGGAATGGGGAGGATGTAAGAAAATCAAAAAGGAAGAAAAGATACCAGCATAGGTAAACAGATGCTAAGAATCTGGGGCTGGAGTACCTGAGCCTGCACTTGCTCTTGCCGTTGGTTCTCATCCACTGAGAAGGTACTGCCTTTACCAGTGCTTGAAGCATTGAAATAACATGAGATCTCTACTCAGGCTGCTGGAGCACAGATCTATTCACCCTTGCTGCTGCTAAAGCACATGCCGACACATATCAGCTGCCACACTTGGAAAGCCAGAAGCAAATCATGAAGTTTCCATCTTTTTCTTGCTTTTGAATCTCTTGCTATTGTTTCCTGTTGGCAGAAGGTAACAGGAAGCTACTTATCAAGTAAGTATAGGGAAAATATTGCAGCAATCCAGCCACAGGGATACAGAACAGGGTCTAGAAAAACAGATGTGATGCTGAGCATCACCAACCAATAATCAGCAAATACACTATTGAATTAATAGGGAATCTCTTTGTATTTTAGTGTTTACAGAATCGATAATAGCTGAATACAGTATATCTTATTTGTTCTAAATGTGAGATGATTTAATGTGTACATTTGATATATGTTGTATTGTCATGGACTGAACGTGTTCTCCTAAAATTCATATGTTGAGATCCTAACCCCCAATATGATGATAGTAAAGAGTAAACAAGAGGCCTCTGAGAATGATTAGGTTATGAATGTGGCGCTCGAATGAGTGGATTAGAGTTTTTATAAATAAATTAGATTTCAGAAAGCTCTCCTAGCTTGTTACAGCTAGGTGACGATACAGAGAGAAGCTGATACTCTGCAGCCCAGGGAGGCACTCCCCTAACACTGAATCGAATGACAACCTTATTTTAAACTTCTAAGCTCCTCCAAAAGCTTGAGAAATAAATCTCTGCCATCTCTAAGCTACCCAGTCCATCGTATTGTTTATAGCAGCGCAAATGGACTAAGACAGATATCTTACAAGTACAATGGTATTTCTAGGGGGAGTTGGGATTGTTTTTAACAAATGCAGGAGGACTTCAAAAACTTCACAGAAAAAAAGACATTTATTTTGGTGCCATACATTTTTTAAATCAATGCATAGTTTTAACGTAATAGACATTTTCTGCAAACTTTTTGAAGGCGCCTTATACAAAAGAAGCAAAATTAGAGAAATATAAACTAGCCTCAGTGGAATTATTACAATTGGTTGCCTATAACATGGGCATAATGTCAAATCGTATATGTATGCCTTCTGTCCTATTTTGTAAGTTTACTAGTACATCATTTTACATAAATTATTTTATTTCTATCTGACCTTTAAGTTGGACAGAGATGTTTTACTTTACTTTTACCATTTTGTAGGTAAGGAAACCGAATTTCAGAAACATTAACTTTCTTGCTCAAGGTTACTGAGTTTGTTACTATGAAGCTGGGACATCCTCAGTTTTCCTAACTCCATACCCAGCATTCATTGCTCCAATGTACACCAGGCAAAGAGGCTGGTAGCTTCTTTAGGAACACATTTCTGTATTTCAGTCTGTGTCAAATTATTCATTCAGAATAATTCCAAACTTTTTCCAGTGTTGGAATACTTAGTAGGTGTTGCTTGAAAGTCTGTGATTTTAGCATTAAAAAATCTGTTGCAAGAGCTAGATTTAACCTTTTGACTGGCTGGAACATGGCACTTCAGAACAATGTATTAAATTACATGGTGGGTGAAAACTAAATTGATTATTATGATGCTAATCCCCAGAGAACTAATCTCTGGTTTTTGTTTTCGTTTTTTTAAGTATAAAATAAATGATGAACCAAGATAAAATTGCTCCAGTAAAGTTACTAAGATTACTTCTCTAGGTAGAATAAATTGAAGATATTGCAAAACATAAATATTGAAAACTCACCAGGCTCAATACAGCTCTCAAGAAAGCAATTGCCACTGATTTCTTTTTGTCCTTTGAGGTCTAACCAACTGAATAACTCCACAGATTAACGATGGGAAATCGACACTGATATCACACCAACTTTTTATTTTGTCATACTAGTGTGAGTAAATCCTTCACGTTTTCAAGTAAAAGACCATGTTGTTTTCTCATTTTAAAGGTCTAGTTGTGAATTTAAGCATCACCAGGCTAGATTGATACAATAAAGAAGGACAAAACTGAATATCAATGAAAACAGAAAAAAATACTTTTTAAACTTTCAAACATTCTTGGTAGTGAGACATTGGTTTATAAAATGTTATTGTAAGTGACTTGTCTAGTTCAAGGACATTTAATGTAAGACCTCTAGGCTTCATTTCTACTAGTTTTGAATTTAACTTCCCTTTAGTTTTCTGGAATATCTTCCATCTTTGCTGAAATGCTGAATGCTGTTCTCCTCCTCACACTCCAATGATTCATTGTTGAAGTATGCCAATTCTTTACCTGTGCATCTATTCCTCATGCATCGCTTCTGCATTTCCATATCCAATGAGTTCCTTCCTGTCCTTAGTAAAGTTATGCCAGGCTTATGGAGGCATTTGCTCCACCTGAGTACTGGCTACCAGTCTCCTTACTTGCTCAGAGGTAGAATTGATAGGATAATCTTCAAACACTATTTTCATCATTTCAGTAGTCTGCTCAAGAATTTAAAATTATTACAAAGACCTGAGCCCTGACTTGAATATCTATCCCCTGCTTATCCCTTCTTCCTCTTTCCTTCAACACTCTCATGTGCTAATCTCATGAAATTCAATTTTTGTTGTTGCTATTACTTTTTTTTACTTGTACTTCCGTACACATAGTTTACTCATTTCCCTGGGATGATCTCCTTATTGAATACCGCCATACTATACCAGTCACTATTATGTTTTTATTTATATTTGCAGTCAAATTCAAAACATCCTTTTTCATTTTAGGTTTTTCTGATTCATTTAAAGTATTCATTTATTGTAATTATTTTATCATTTGTATACTATGGATATAAAATTACTTCACACTTGCTGATCTTTTTGTCAGAGTAAAGTAAACTGAAACATGTCTTTCATCCCCATATGGAATTTAAACTGCCTTGAAGAATTAAATTAAAAACCTATTCCATGTTATTATTTCTACATGTAAATATCTGTACATAAATCTTTGCTCATTAAAAATGAGCTTGTTACCTTATTGACATCTCTACCTGTGTGTTGGAGCTAAACACTTTACAATGCATTATTACTTTTTAATCTCATAGTAAAGTTTTAAACAATCACTTTATTGTTTGCAGCATATATATTAGCAAATTAATAATAATTATATAACAAATTTATGACAATATCCTATCAGGGGGATACAAAGCAGTGCCTTATAAATAGAAAATGGATTTGAGAAAGATTCAGTTGTGGTATTGGTATGGTATGCTATGCTTTTTGATATATTATTCAGCTTAAAACTTCAAAAATTCTGTCACTGAGCCATAGGGAAATCATATAAGGAAATTAAGGCCAATAGATGTGAAAAGACTTGTCAAAGGACACAAATGCTAGTCATTGACAGAACTGAAAAATCAACTGCTCTTAAACTGCAAACTTCTTATGCATTCCATCAAAATATATCTTATTTCAACAGAAGTACTTTTTCACAGAAAAGCAAAATAAACTTTATAGGCATTTAATTTTAAGGAATATTTTATATCAAATATATTCATCATTCAACTACTAGCTGAATACCTATATCATTCAAATATATTATAAAATACCATAGAGAATAAAGTAATGAAAAATACTATTAGTACAAAGCATTTGCAAAACTCTTTGTAAGTTACCCATTTGATCTTTGCAATATTTCTGCTATATATGTAGATAAAATTACCACCATTTTAATAGGCATAAAATTGGACCTCATAGACCATACATGACTATCCAAGATCATTTGGCTAATAAGTAATATAACTAAGTATAGCTTTTAGTTCCTAAAGAATATAGGAGATATATAAGATAATAGTAAATATTAAAAAGCATAGTGAAATAATCATATAGATGTACAAATATCCAAAATTAATACTAATACAGCAGGGTTTCAAAAAGTTCATGGAAAATGTGCTTTATTTGTTAATTTTATTTTTCCATGGGCTTTTCCCATGAACTTTGTAAAGCCCTTTCATATTTATTTTTATTACATATTGGGAAGGTTACATTTTAATGTTCCAAGTGATGCTTCATATGAATAATTTAAAAATGAATCAATATTCTATGGTACAATAAAGGTTGTTTCTCAGCAATCATGAAGTATTAGTCTCTTTGAAAATCTAGCATATCCTAAGTTTGCATTTATAAGTACACAAATGACAAGCTATAGGATTCAATTCTGGAAAATCTTGAACCCTAGAAATTGGAACAGAACCAAATAAAATGATATTATATATGATACTAAGCAGGCATTAGAGGAAGACTACTTGTGTGTATCTGTGTTCAGATGATCAAATATCAGTAATGGAATATGTCAACTTTTATGGTTAGTGTAACAGAATCACAAGACTATTCTGTTTGTTTCCCACATATTATGTATAAGCACCTTAAAATTGAACATTTCAGAATAAATTTTTTCTGTTAGACAGCAGTTAGTTCAATGACATGGGGCTCCCTCTATCAACACCTGTCATTTCTATACATAAAGGACACCTTAACCAAATTAGAACACGGACTCTGTCAAATGGTCCATGCTTATTAGAGGCATCAAAATTTGATGAAATAAATGTGTGCAATTAATTTTAACAATAAGTATTTTCTAAAATTAGATCTATGTGGAAAGCTGTGTTCATGTGGTAATGGCTGCATTATAATGAGGGAAATAGTTTTTAACCCTTCTTTTCTTTTTGTAAATTTTCATTATTATTTTATTACTTTATGATTATTAAATTAGTTTGAAAGGTAGAGAAATCTCCCATCTACTAGTTCACTACCTCAATTGCCCAATGGCTAGGACTGGTCTAAGCCAAGACAGGAGCCAGGAACTAAATTCAGATCCCTCACCTCAGTGGCAGGAACCCAGGTACTGGGGTCTTTGCTTCCTGCCTCCCAGGATTTGCCTCAGCAGGAAGCTGGAATCAGAAGTAGATCTGGGGCTCAAACAGACACTTTTATGAGACACAGGTGTCCCAAATAATGTCTTAACCTCTACAGCAAATGCCTTCCCCTTAAGCCTCTCCTTCTCTTATCATATCTGTTATAATTTTAAAGAGAGTTAAGTAGATTACTTCCTTAATCCAAGATTTTTCAGCACCTTCCTATCCTAGTGTGCGGTGCAATGATTGAAAGCTCTATTTCTATAGACACACTTTTTGGATTAAAATCTGTCATTAGTATGTTATACCATGCTATATAACATATATTCAGCTGAAAACTTTACTTTTTAAATCCAAGCACACTATACATAAATGGAAGTATTTATTTCAGAGAGAAACAAAAAATATTCATATGGTTGAGTAACTTTGGATGAGTTGCTTACGTACACTATGTCTCAGTTTCCTCTTCCGAAAAATATGGATTGCTACGGAGATTAAAGAGCCATGCCACATACAACAGATGACACAACTCTAATACACAAGATCTATGTTTTATTGCTATTATTTTTAACTTATTGATATTCTGGGATAACATTTGGTAGAGAATGTTTCCTAAACTTACTTGAACATAGAACATAAAAACACATATTAATCTCTCCCAGCTTTTTTTCATTGCTTTAATATATGTGATATTGTTAAGTATTTATGATTATTTTCATGTCTTCTCTATGGCCATACTGCAAGGTTCCTAAGGACAAAGAGCTTGTCCTGTTGATATTTTTGTCCTCATATCTTAGCAAAGTTCTTGGCATATAATAATCCAGATTAGGCCACCTACAAGTCCCACTTCTAGATTCTCATCTCTGCAGAATCTGGCTGCTCTCCTGAATTAAATACCTGAAATTCCAATTCTCTGCTATGTGTTTCAATATGAATAACTGTTTCCTTTATAAAATACCTGAAAACTTATCCCAGTATACATTAACTATTACTAGAGTAGAAGGAGAACTTTCAGCTTTCTGCTTCTCTTTATTCAAATACATCCTTCTCACTGCCATCAAACTGCTCCTCCAAATGTTCATTACAACCTGGTTTATATGGAGTGAACAAACAGAATAAAGTTCTAAGGTTCAAATCCTAAAGTAATGTTAAAGAAGGGGGAAAGTTGATTATTCTGTTTTGTTCAGTATTCATTGTATACATGTATTGAAATATCACACTGCAGCCCACAAATAGTTACAATTATGTTTAATAATGTGAAATATATAATTATATATTCTTGCTAAAATATTTTATAGCTCACTGCTTCTTATAAATAAAATACCAACTATTTATCATGGCATGTCCTAGCCATGTTTTCCAGCTTTATCTCCTGCCTTGTCATCTCTAGAAGTTTCCAGTTTAGCCATATTAGTCATGTAAAATTTTATGCTCATATTTCTGTAGTAAGTGTCTGCCTTATGTAAGGACAGTCTATTTGGAAATATTTGAAAAACTGTAATTTAACTTGGGATATAAAATCAGTAATTCTCTTCACTAAACACCCTGTCACATGTTTATGATTCACAAGGATTTGTATAATGATATGTTTAAAAGATAAATTAATGGAAGAAAGGATAATGACAATAGTCACAAAGTTTGCAGAAGAAAATAAATACATCCATTTTTAGGAAGACCCAGACCAACAAATTCTAGTATCTGTTATATTTATTTGTATCTTCACACATTTATCATGTTCAAGGTGTGATTTAGAAAAAAATAAAGCAAAACTAAATTCCTTCAGGTAGAAATATTAGTATTTTGTCACTTGCACTTCACACTAACCTGTTATCATTTATAAAACACTATAGGGTCTCTCCCTGAAAACATTATTGATCCCTCATTAGAGCATGCCAAAACGTGATTCATGATGTGAGTCACAGATGTCCCAAAATAGCAGAGTCTAACCTCTACTACCATCTCCAATTTATCAGGTGTCAAGATAGAAAGTCGTTGGCAGAGCAAAGTTGTCAGGATAACAAAGTTCCAAAAGAATGTCTTAATAATAAAAATAGTTTGTTATTTTGGTGTGTATATATGTGTATGTACCACTGGATTTCATATAGAAGACAAAGTTAAATAAAAAAAAAAAACGTTTTATAAACTTCACATTCTGTTCTGGTCTGTGACAAAGATGAATATAAAATATCACTTTAAATTTCATAAAGTCTTGAACATTATAAAAATAACTTGGGCCAAAGAGAAACTTAGAGTCCTGTTTTTCTCTCTAGTTGTGTGTCGCTCCCCCTCTTCATGGAGGAACGACACTAAGCCCTGCCTAGGCTTCATATCCGAGTCACGGCACCATTATGTCGCTCCCCCTCTTCGTGGAGGAGCAACACAGGACCCTGCGCTGTTCTTTCGTCTGCTCGGCCCTCCCCGGGCTTGCTGCTGGTTCTTCCCGGGTTGGCTACTATCCCTTCCACCTCCGTGGAAGGGCAGTTCCCCCTGGCCACATTCCCCACTTCCGCAGGGGAGCGGCACACCGCCGGCGGCTTTCTCGGGGGCTGCACGGGTGTTCCTTCAGCTAGATGTTCCCCTTAGATGTTCCCCGTGCATGCCGTCTCTCTCCTCCTTTATAGTCCTCCTCCGCCAATCCTAACTCGGCTGCCCACACGCCGAGTACGCTGCTCTCCTCCAATCAGGAGCAAGTCCTACAGTTTATTAGTTGAACTGGAGGCAGCTGTGCGGAAGCTGTTTTCTCCTCTCCCAGCGCCATATTGTAGGAGAGCAGATGCATAGAATAAGTCTTAATTCCAGTAACTTAGTCTAGTCCGAGCTGCTCCCCACAGAGGAGAGCAGATGCATAGAATAAGTCTTAATTCCAGTAACTTAGTCTAGTCCGAGCTGCTCCCCACAGATCCCCCTTTCTTTTTATTTTTTTGGCGTTGATACGCGCCTGTCTTCGGTGTCCCGCAGCACACACTCTGCTCTACTTGCTAGAGTTGCCACAGGTTCTTACAAGTCCTATCAATGAGGCAAACCGAATCTGGGTCCTCTCTTTGCCATGTTGTGAGGAGGTTTTTAGGCGCTGATGCGTGCCTGTGTTCGGTGCCCTGCAGCGCATGCTCTGCTCTGCCTGCAGGGGCTTACAAGCCCTAACAATCAGGCAAACCGAATCCAAGCCTTCTCATTGCCGAATTGTGGGGGAGACTTATTAGTGTTGGTTCGTGCCTATCTTCGGTGACCTGCAGCTCATACTCTGGTCGAGCTGCTTGCTGGTGCTTACCGCCTTAATCAGGCAGACCGAATCCAAGCCTCCTAACTGTTGTATTGTGGGGAAGCCTTACTGATGTTAATTCGTGCCTGTCTTCGGTGACCTGCGGCGCATAAGCTGCTAGCCGCCTCAGGTGCTCATCGTGCTCATCGCCTCACTTAATCAGGCAGACCGAATCCAAGCTCTCACAGTGCAGTGTTGTAGGGAGGCCTTTCTATTTCTCTATTTCTCTATCTCCGGGCATTCCTATTTCTCCCATTTTACTTCTATCTTCCAGCATTCCTATTTCTCTCATTTTACTTCTAAACTTCCCGCGGCTTCTCTTATCCCCGCGGTTTCCCGGCGGCGCTCGCCCCGAGGCTGCTTCTCGGCACCTCGCCCCGCCCCGCGGCAGCTTCACGGCTCCGCGCGGCTTCCTGGCGCCTCGCCCCGCCGGCGGGTTCCCGGCTCTGCGCGCACGCTCCGCGGTCTCCACGCACTTTGCGCCCGCACCACGGCCTCGCGCCAGCCCCGCGTTCCCCATCTATTCACGCCCCGTGCTCTCTCTGCACGCAGCGGCTTCCGCGAATGTTTCCGCCACCACCGGCATTCAGTCCAAGTTCCCCGGACTAACCTGGCGAATTTCAACCTGGCGGCCCACGTCTCTGCCTCTGGTTCCAGATCTTCGCCTCTTGCTCCCCGGGGTGACTTGAAGAATTCCAAGGTGGCTTATATCTCCGCCTCGGCCTGCACTCGCGGCTTCATCCTCCCTAACATTTTTCTCTACCCGGTATGTTTCCTTAAGTTTTCTTCCAACAATATTCCTCTCATTTCTCCTGGCTTCTCCCCACAGTCCGTATCCGAGTCCAAGCCTCCTCCAGGTTTCACTTTCGCTTTCAGTCTCCTAGCTTCCCCGCCATAGTCCGCATCCGAGTCTATGAAAGCTTTCACTTTCGCTTTCAATCCTAACTTCTTTCCCACAGTCCATATCCAAGTCTATGCCTAGGCTTTCAATAGCTTCTTCCGGCACCTTTCTCGTCCGGCTTTCCCCTAGGCTCTTCGCTAGTCTCTCTCTCCGGTATTTTCCTGCTTCTTCCCGTTTCTTCCCTCCTAAGTTTCCTATCCGTCCTAGGTTTCCTATCCGAGCTAGGTTTCCTATCCGAGTCACGTTTCCTATCCGAGTCACGGCACCATTATGTCGCTCCCCCTCTTCATGGAGGAACGACACTAAGCCCTGCCTAGGCTTCATATCCGAGTCACGGCACCATTATGTCGCTCCCCCTCTTCGTGGAGGAGCAACACAGGACCCTGCGCTGTTCTTTCGTCTGCTCGGCCCTCCCCGGGTTTGCTGCTGGTTCTTCCCGGGTTGGCTACTATCCCTTCCACCTCCGTGGAAGGGCAGTTCCCCCTGGCCACATTCCCCACTTCCGCAGGGGAGCGGCACACCGCCGGCCGGCTTTCTCGGGGGCTGCACTGGTGTTCCTTCAGCTAGATGTTCCCCGTGCATGCCGTCTCTCTCCTCCTTTATAGTCCTCCTCCACCAATCCTAACTCGGCTGCCCACACGCCGAGTACGCTGCTCTCCTCCAATCAGGAGCAAGTCCTACAGTTTATTAGTTGAACTGGAGGCAGCTGTGCGGAAGCTGTTTACTTCTCTCCCAACGCCATATTGTGGGAGAGCAGATGCATAGAATAAGTCTTAATTCCAGTAACTCAGTCTAGTCCGGTTTGCTCCCCACAGTTGTGGTAAAAAATCATTTCAGTACTTACTAAGTACTGATTATATGCACTGCATTATAGCAAAAACAATTATTAATAAGATGATTTCCTGCCAGCAATAAACATGTAATCTAGTGCAAAAGACAATTATGGACACCCAAAGATGTAGACATGGTAGAATATGGTTAAGAAATACATTTAAGTCCTAAAAATACAGCTTTGAAACCAGCATCTTCTTTCTTTGGAGTTGATCAATGTTTTACAGACAAATAGATACAGATAGAAAAAAGATGAAAGAGGGAGGGAGAGTGTGGTGGTTCAGAATATGGACTCTTTAGTCAGATGGTTCCATCAATCCTTAAGCATGTATTATGGGCTGAATTGTGTACCACCATCACCATACCACCACAAATATGGTGAAGTACCTGAAAAATGTGATCTTATTTGGAAATAGTGTATTTACAGAAATTTTCAAGTTCAAATAAGTTTATTAGGGTGGGTCTTAATCCAATATGATGGACATTCTTATTAAAGTGGAAATTTGGGCACAGAGACAGACACATAAGGAAAATAATGTGAAGATACGAATGGAGAAGGCTTTGTGACTGGAGTGATATATCTACAAGTCAAGGAATGTCAAGGATTATTGGAAAACATCAGAAGCTCAAATAAGCGAGGATGGGTTCTCCTCTAGGGCCATCAGAAAGAGTAAAGCCCTGACAAGACTTTAATTTCAGCCTTCTAACATCTAGAACTGTGGCACAATCAATTTTTGTTTTTCTGAGGCTCCTAGATGTTGGTGCTTTATTATGGCAGCTGAGGAAGCTAATACAAAATGATACCAGTTTCTCCTTTGTAAAATGATTGTAATGACAGCAACTTTGAGAGAAGTAAATTAGATTTTACATTCAGATACTCAAAAAATGTCATCAAGTGCTAGAAGCATGAGATAAACCAAATTGAAATCTCCATAGATGATTCATTTGTGGACATTGGGTTTAAGGTAAAACAGTTTTCCCACTAAGTAATTGCTGTGCTAGGTATTTGATCTTCATTTAAAATAGAGCAAAAATCAAAGGAACAAATAGAAAACCAAAAATCCCAAGAAAACTACCAAAGCTAACTAATCTATGTGCATTTGAAAAATGACATAAATCTCCCTACTTACTTCTAAGTCATCCATAATAGTATTCTTGGGCTACTGCATGAAATATCACAATTCATATTACAATAAACTAAAAGTTTTCAGCCTTTTTACTTCTTCTTTTCCTACATATTTTAGCTAAATTTGCTTTTTGGACATCACAGAATCAACATTTTCAAAATATTTGACTTACTATAAGGATAGCAAGTAATATTTTAGAGGAAAAAAGTTGGTTTTTTAGATTAATTAAATTAACTATCTTAATCTACCTTTGTTGAATATATGAGAAATAATGAGCATTAGCCAACAGAACTTAAAATAGTTATATAGTAATATAAACTTATTTGGATATACCTTAGAGAAAGAAAATTTATGAGAATTCACATATTTTATTTTATTTTTAGTGGATTGTTTGAATATACATTTTGTATTACTGTATGTGGTTCTGACTACCAGATTTTCATTAATCAGTTTGGTTTTTGTCATGACACAAATATTCATTGACTTTCCCAATCTTTCCTGATTTTGATATGTTTATATGATTGAACTTTGGACAATAGAATGTGAGAATTCATGTGTGCCAATACCAGATCTTTCCCAGAAAAATCTTCCAATACTTGACCCTCCAGATCCTTTTCTCCTTTGGCTGGATGGAATGGAAATGATTTTACTGGCTCTGTGATCAACAGAGTGGAGCTACAAGAGTGAAGAGGCCTGGGCAATTGAATAATTTGGTAAAGGCAGATTCACCAGGAACACTCAGTCTGAACTTTTATGTGAGTCAGAAGTAAGTTTTTCTTAGGAAATGAATACTTAGGAGTAGTTACTAATTATACCAGAAAATATACCCTATTTAAGACACTATGTCATATTCTCTTTGTATGTACCAACAGATAATCAATTCCTGGGATTGATTTAGCCATGTGTCCTCTCTGGGTAGCTTGAATTGCATTTCTCTTTAGTTATTTCTTGCAAATAAGAAAATGTGTACTAAAATAGTGCTTGGGTAGTGGATTATACAACCAGGAAATACTAAATTTAGATAGTGTATATCTGTAACCAATATGAATACTAGATATTAGACAAAATGTGTGTAGTGTCCTTTATTGACTAAGATGGTAAACAAATGGCCTCATCTTATGCAAACTTAACTTTGAGATTAAGATACCTCACTATTGTGGTAACTTTCATGTTCTTCTTGTTCCTAATATTGTGATCATATTACTGACAACTTATTTTTATTGTTTTTTTTTTTCATAGTTGGAACAGTGTCTTTCAAGTTAACTCAATAAATAGAAAGAATTCTTCTAAGGATACAGTGGGACTGTTAGGAGTCTCGGAAAAGGAACGGTTATGTTGCAAGGTATTAGGTAATTGTGAGTCTGTTCAGTAGCTTCTTTATCTTAGTGTTAAAATTTCTTCCCTGCGTATTCACAAACACTACTTAAATGACCCATTGCAAGCTTGGACTCCAGTTCTTATCCTTTGCCTCCAAATCAAAGCCTTTCTTACTTCTACTTCCTCAGAATAATTGTCAACTAACTGTTTGGATTTCCAACACACACATTTGATCAATCCATCTAATCTGTTTTACTAAATTAATACAAAATTTCGCAGCCCTTGAGACAGGTGCTCCCCCTCTCATGTAGTTACGTAGATGGCAGAAAACTGGAGCAGATGTTGCTTCCTGTGTCAGGAATTTGTTGTGGTAAATCCTTTTCATGGGATCTTTTGGCACAGGCATGTTTGGAAAGCAATGAGATCTGCTCATGCCAAATCCCACCCTACAGTGGGAAGTAGCAAGGTAATATGAAAGCTACTTAAAAAATAATGAGAAAACATGTGCATACACAAACAATACTGAAATTAAAATTGCGTTTGATAAGTATTATCACTCATTACGATACAATAGAATCACTACATGTTTTTTAGAAGTTTCAGAATGCTGTATATAGATATCTATATATTATCTATAATCTATCCATCCATCACTATCAATATATATTCATTATCTATATAATTTCTCTGACTCCGTTTTTATTTACCATTCTGCTATCTATCATCTATATCTATCTATCTATCTACCTACCTATCTCTCTCTCTCTGTCTCTATCTATCTATCTATCTATCTATTTATCTATCTCATCTATCATCTTTCAAGACTGTATAATTCTGGGCTGGCATTGTGGTACAGTGGATTAAGTCTCAGCCTACAATGTCGGCATCCCATATGAGTGCCAGTTTGAGTTCCGGCCGCTCGATTTCCAATCCAGCTTCCTGCTAATGTGCTTGGGAAAGCAGCAGCAAATGGCCCAAGTACATCCACGAGGGAGTCCTGGAATGCAGTTCCAGGCTCCTGGCTTCAGCCTGGCCCAGCTCAGAAGTTGCTGCCATTTGGGGAGTAAACTAGCACATGGAAAATATTTCTCTGTCACTCTACCTCTCAAATAAATACATAAATATTAAAAAGGCCTGTACCTTTCATATGTTGTTACTGTGTTTATTGTGTGAAACATTCACAATCATCTGACCTATTGCCATACTTATGGAGAATCAAGGATTCTTCTTAAAGCATAATTGCAGTTGCAGAGAAAATTTACTAAATTATAATTTTATTCAAGATGTTCTTTTTTTGTGTTCCAATTCTGTTTGATATTCTAAAAAAATGTTGTGGAAAGGGATTAAAATGTATTTCACTTGTTGTTACATCTTTAAAAAGCCCCTTGATGTTGTCCTATATGGCCATTTAATAAAGCCTTTGGGACCTGAAAAGTAAATCACATATAAAATTTAATATTCACTTTGAAATGAAATTCCTTCTAGCAAATATTAGAAGATGATAATTTACCATGTTGACTCTTTAAATAAGCAAAATATGTTCAAATTATATTGTTTTAGTTCACTAAAAGAGAAGAACCCACTGGAATGGCTTTACAGTTATTAAATTCAGTGTGCTGTAGTAGATACTTATCTACTCTTTTTTTTTTTTTTTGGACAGGCAGAGTGGACAGTGAGAGAGAGAGAGACAGAGAGAAAGGTCTTCCTTTGCCGTTGGTTCACCCTCCAATGGCCGCCGCAGCCAGCACGCTGCGGCCGGCGCACCGCGCTGATCCGAAGGCAGGAGCCAGGCACTTCTCCTGGTCTCCCATGGGGTGCAGGGCCCAAGGACTTGGGCCATCCTCCACTGCACTCCCGGGCCACAGCAGAGAGCTGGCCTGGAAGAGGGGCAACCGGGACAGAATATCTACTCTTATAAATGGTGTTTTTCTGGTGGTTGGAGAAGTTAAAAGAAACTTCTCTTGTTTTTTGTGGAACTAAGTAATTAAAATATTTTTTCAAAATTATTTCATAAATTATATTGCATTTGTCTGAATCACTTGAATAATATGAAATAACGGCTTCAAGGACTGAGAAACAATAAATACTACCCTATTAAATATTTGCGTTCTAGGTAATTGTAAGTTTATGTTTCTAAAAATTCCTATTTTACTCATAGTTTTAAACAATGTATGCTGACAACCACCCAATTGTTGGTCATTATTACCTAATTATGTAATTTCTCAGTCCTGAATTAACTCAACTTGGTGTAGAATTGCATTAAGTTATTTTCCAACGTCTCCCTCTGGTACTGCCAAATACTTTCTTTAGAAATTGCTTCCACTGTTGAGAGATGCATGCTGTTGGCATGTTTTTCTCACAGGGGCACTCTACAGAGTTCCTTCCGGCACAATGATGGGGCTCTCACCAGACGGATCCTCCAAACATTACTCACAAGAATGTGTGAGCCAACAATGTAAAGGGACTAGTTCCCTAGACAAAATAAAATTATAATTATATATTTATAGCATGAAAAAACGCTGCTATAGTTCAAAGTATAATTACCCATTTTACAATGCAATCAAGCTATTCTTTTCCTACCCGCCACATCTCGCTGATCACACTTTCTGTACTTTTTTTCATTTCCACTACTCTCCATCAACACCCTCCCTATTTTGATCTTTCTTCCCAAATATACCTTATTCTTTCATAATTTCTCAGAGCACTACATATTGACATCCAGAAAGGTTCTGGTATATTACATTTGTCACATTATTGCATTGCTTAAAAGCAGAGAAACTTTGCATCAGTGCCTTGGAAATGAAGATAGGGTCAATGAAGAAGTCATAAATTTGACAGGGATCCGAAGTTAAGGAGGAACCGGAGGACTCTCCTGAATTCTGCAGGACAAGTAAGCTTCCCTGATTGCTCCTAGACAGCAGCCCTACTGATGATATCACATGTGTTTTATAAGCTTACCAAATCAAGTAGAAGTTTTAATGTTATTCGCTGCAATTCTCTATTACTGTTCTGCAAATATTTTGCATGTGGTACATGATATTATGGTCTGAGAGTAACAATGTAGGTAATATATATCTGAGTTCAGTGGTTGGATGTAGTAGATAACTGAGGGAGGATTTCAGCATTGATCCAGAAATATAGAGAATATCTGATAATTCTACCAAGTAAGTGCCTTTAAGGAGCCTCTGTTTTCTCAGCTGTATAATTCGGGTAGTAGACTTCATTGTACCTACTTATTTTTAGAGTAGATTCTTTGACAGGTCATGTATGAATTGATTTCCAGGAATAATTTTACTTTGAGATGTCTACATTATGCATCTTCAAAAGTTCATGGAATTGCATATTAAGAAAAAATTATGTGTCGATTCCAACTAATTTTGGCACCAAAATAAAACTTAACTTTTATATTTAATTTTCCATGAACTTTTGACACCCTTGTATGTTATAATTTGAATGCCTTTCTTTAAAATGTGATTGAAAGTTATGTTAGAAATTCAAAGTTACAAAAACATATGATACCAAAAGGTAACTCTACTTTCTTTTCCTCTCAATTACTAATTCCACTCCCCAAAATTTCTCAAAATTAAATAATATATATAGATGTATAGACTGTACTTCAAATGCAAAAAAATCACTGATATAGCATATTGTACTTTCCAAAAACTGTCACAAAGATTAGGTCAGATATTTAATACTTCCTCCTTTTCTAGAATCATTCTATTATTCTTAATAGATAGGTAAATTATATTTATTCTCCATTTTAACATAGGCAGAGGTGTTTCTGCCTCAAAATATAGAATGTGGTGGGTCACATGGCATGACTGCCAAGACTATTATAAAATGCACTATAGCTTCTGCCTAACTCTCTCTTGGCATGATCATCCCGTGATCCACTTACTATATGGTGAGCAGCCTAATTCACATAGAATGGACACGTGTAGGTGTAGATCTCAATGAGCAATCCACATAAACTACGAAGAGACTTTTAAAAAGTTCATGTAAAATATATATTATGAAAAATTCATATATTTAATTTTTTGCACCAAAATAAACTTTTCTTCTCATTTCATTTATCCACTGACTTTTGAAGTACCCCTATATTAACACATGAAGGGATAAGACTTCAGATATTTCCACCCTCATCTCCATCCTCCAAATCATTCCACCATTTGCTGAAGAGACCAAAGAAAAGCTCATCATAGTCAAGTACTGCACACATTGCAAATGTTTGAGCCTAACAAATACCATTGCTCCTTTAGTCACTAAGATTTTAAGCTATTTGTTACACAGCCGGTGTAACTTGAACAACCACAAATTTTAAGATGATGCCCCAAAGTGTCTCTTCATAGAATAAAACCAGTCATATTGTATCAGGGGTGTTTTAAATCTTAATTACCTCTTTAAATGCTGTAACACAAAATACAGCCATACTATGAGTTAGGGTTTAAACATGAATTTGAGGGGAAAACAACTCAGTCTACAACCGTATATGCATACATAAACACATATAAGAGTAATTCAAAATGTTGATGGGATAAAGGAGCTAAAGATGATTTTAGGGGCCGATATTGTGGAGTAGCAGCTTAAGCCACCACCTGCACCACCAGCATGTGTCATGGCTGTTCCATTTCAAATTCAGGTCTCTGTTAATGCACCTGAGGTTTGGGCTCCTACCACCCACATGGGAGACTCAGATGAGTTCCTGGCTACTGATTTCAGGGCCCAGCCTGGTCTTTGTGGCCATTTGGGTAGTGAACCAGTGAATGAAAGGTCTCTCTCTCTTTCTCATTCTGTATGTGTGTGTGTGTGTGTGTGTATGTGTCCATCCCTCTTGCTCTGCAACTCTGCCTTTCAAATAAATAAATAAGGTTTTTTTAAAAGATAATTTTAGGGGCCAACGCTGTGGGTAGCAGGTTAAGTTGCTATCTGCAGCACCGGCATCCCATATGAGTGCTGGTTCAAATTCCAGCTGCTCCACTTATGATCCGACTCCCTGCTAAAGTGCCTGGGAAAGCAGCAGAAGATGGTACAAGTGCTTGGGCCCCTGCATTCACATGGGAGACCAGAATGAAGCTACTGGATTTCAGCTTCTGCCTGACCTAGCCCTGGTTCTTGTAGGAGTGAACCAGCAGATGAAAGATCCTCTCTGTTTCTGCCTTTCTCTCTGTAATTCTGACTTTCACATAAACAAACAAATCTTTTTTAAAAGATAATTTTAATACTGGTGCAAAAATTTTTTGAAATTTATGCATAGTTTTTGAATAATGTACATTTTCCTGAGCTTTTTAAAGAACTTCCAAATGCATGGATTTCAAATATTTTATCAAAGTAAACTTACCTTTTAATCCCTTTCTCCATGAATGCTTTAAAGTATCCTTGAATATATGTCAAATACATAAGTAAAAATTTATCTGACTGTATAGTTAAGATACATACTTTTCATTTTGTGTCACTTAATTCATAATAAATTGAAAACGTGCTATGAACTTATTTTTAAATGTTATCTTTGTGTATTTTTTGTTTGTATGAAACTAACATTTTATTAAATTGTTCCCCCCCTCAATCTTGGAGTCTACTGCTTTTTTCAAGAAATCACACCTAATTAACATCACGTCAAATATTTATAGACACTGCACAAAAATAAATGAAGCTATAAGTTCTAATATATGTTTTCTTCCCCTCCTGAATGCATTTCAATTAAACTGACCTATTTGATACAGAGTAGAATGTCCATCATCTTCTTCTGATTTTGGTCACTATTGTCCAAGTCTGTTTAATTTCTTTAGTTCCTGCATGTCTGTATGCAAAGCAAGTCTAACTGATCCTCTCCTGCTTCCTGTTCAAGGTATACTAGCTACTATAGCTCTCTGTCTCTCTCATATACCAAGAATGTGTTTCTTTCTGGGATGAATTCTTCAAAGTGCTTGCATTCACTACTTTTCATTGCCACAATAGTGTAATTTATACTTTTAATTTTTATATATTACCCCAGGGGCAAAAATCTTTTCCATTCCACCTTCATCCTAACTGTAAGAGAAACCCTGAATACTTCAGCTTAATAGTATAATGTGTTTGTATATGATAATGATTGAGTATATTAAATATTTTATTGGTGATGTTCAAGAAAAATCTAATGTAGGACAATAGTCTATAATAGTACATGACACTATATCTGATTTGGAATACTATGTATTTTTGCTATACAGTAATCCCCTTTAGTTACTTGCAGTCAACCAAGCTCTGAAAATATTAAATGGAAAATTCCAGAAATAAACCATTTGTAAGTTTTATATTACATGCCATTCTGAGTAGCATGATGAACTTTCTTGAAGTTCTATGCCAGTCCACAGGCACATGAATCATCTCTCTTTCCAGTGTATCTAGTAGTAGATAGATAGTCAGTTAGTAGATATCTTGGTTATCAGATCAACTATTGTATCACAGTGTTTATGCCCAAATAATTCCTATTTACTTAATAATGATTCAAAAATACAAGAGTAGTGATAACTTTATTAGAAAAATTTGTTATAATTGTTCCATTTTATTATTGATAATGTCTTACTTGCCTAATTTATTAATTAAATTTTATCATAAATATGTATGTGTAAGAAGAAAACATAGTATATACAGGACTCAATAAAACACATGGTTTCAGGCATCCACTGGGAGTCTTAGAATATATATGGACAAAGTAGGACTTTTGTACAAAGAAAATTCAAATGAGAAGTATAATGGAAAGTTTAATGATGCACCCAGGTCCTTTTGTTTTGAGTTGAAAGAAATAATTTTGTGCAGATTCTTTAATTCGGTGGTACACAAATGCCCTTAGAAAAAAAATAGAATCACAATGTTATAGAGACATTTTCTCATGTATCTGCACCGCAAGGTTTGGAGAGGTTGACTGATAATCCGTTTTCTATTACAAATACTCTTCCAGTGATCAGGGTATGTCAGCACTGCATTAAGACAGACCACATGGGTATGAAAAATATTAAAACTGAACAGTACTAGAGGTTCTGCTAGAAGTTCAGGACAGAATTATATCTTAATTTGTTTTTTGCCTACATATTACATGAGGGTCGTTAACTGCGTAGTTTAAAGGAATAGTGTCTTTTAGGCTGGCGCCGCGGCTCACTAGGCTAATCCTCCGCCTTGCGGCGCCGGCACACCGGGTTCTAGTCTGGTCTGGGCGCCGGATTCTGTCCCGCTTGCCCCTCTTCCAGGCCAGCTCTCTGCTGCGGCCCGGGAGTGCAGTGGAGGATGGCCCAGGTGCTTGGGCCCTGCACCCCATGGGAGACCAGGAGAAGCACCTGGCTCCTGCCTTCGGATCAGTGCGGTGCGCTGGCCGCGGCGGCCATTGGAGGGTGAACCAACGGCAAAGGAAAACCTTTCTCTCTGTCTCTCTCTCTCACTGTCCACTCTGCCTGTCAAAAAAAAAAAAAAATAAAGGAATAGTGTCTTTTGAATATTGACTCACTATAGTGCAGAATGACCTGTTAAATGTCTGATGTGTCCAATGCTGTCAAAGAAATAATTAACATAAGCTCGATGATTATATCTATATACATAAAGAAATGAAATTACTATTTGAAGCATTTTGAAGTTTCAGAATCTCTGATGTAGAACATTTGTGAAGTTCTTGATTTCCTATATTTTGATAAGAGTCATAGAGGCTATTCAGGAATAATTAGTAACTATTGAAAAGAGCAATATATTTATCAATGAAGCTATTTTCTACACGTCAAGATAAGCACAAAAAGAATTTGATGTGTCTTTAAACTATTTTTGTATCCCCCAACCATTTACTGATCTCTAGCATGCTAGGAACCTTAATATATGGCTGGCTGATATTTTTATAAGGGAGGAAATATCATAAACTTTTGACATATAGTTTTATACTTCTATCTTACTGTTTGTTTTTCAAGGTAATCAAATTGCCGATGGTGTGCCTAAAGTCTGCTAATCTTTACTTTAACAAAACTTCAAATATATTCAGGTGTCAATGTGCCCAGATAGAAATATCTGATTTCCCAGCTTCCCTTGGAACTACAGTGACTGTAGGGCATGATTGTAGCCAATAAGATATAGCAGAAATCCCTGAGGAGGGAATCCATTCTTGACAAAAAGGCAATACATTTCTAGAAAGAATCTCTTCATCATTTCACCTTTCACCCCTCTGGCTGTCTAACTGGTTTTGAAGCCAGCAGGTCTTATATGACCACTGGATATCCTTGAGCATGAAAGCCTCTACATTTTAAGATCAGCAGAATTGAAAGTTGGAAAGATCCTGGCTCCCTGTTGACATTGGTGAGTATCATTAACAACGATGAACTTACTGACACTGGACTTCTTTTCATTCTGTAAAAATAAACCCTTCTCTGTTTAGCCAAATACTTTTACTTTGCTATCACTCATAACTGAACACAACATGACCTGATGACATAAGAAGTAAAATTTTTATAAACTAAAATTTTCCTATTGTGGATGTCCTTTACAAATTATGAGGTTAGAAAAAAAACCTGTTAAACACGTGTTTACCATAAATTTCTGAGGACTAATAGATAAATTATCTTAGATACTGTTAAGTCTGTTTTTAAATGATAAGATAAGACAACATGTATACAAATTATTCATAAATATTAGGGAAGCACTGGAAATTTTTTGGTATTGAAAATTTCAGCTTGATTTAACTGATGCATTTTTAAAAGATTTTATTTATTTATTTGAGAGGCAGAGTTACAGACAGTGAGAGGGAGAGACAGAGAGAAAGGTCTTCCTTCCGTTGGTTCACTCCCCAGATGGCCGCAACAGCTGGAGCTGTGCTGATCCGAAACCAGGAGCCAGGAAGCTCTTCCGGGTCTCCCACGTGGGTGCATGGGCCCAAGGACTTGGGCCATCTTCTACTGTTTTCCCAGGCCACAGCAAAGAGTCGGATTGTAAGAGGGGCAGCCGAGACTAAAATTGGCGCCCATATGGGATGCTGGTACTGCAGGTGGAGGATTAACCTACTGCGCCACAGCACTGGCCCCTAACTGATGCATTGGTAAGAAACAGAAATTGTACAATGAACTTAGAATAGGTATAAGGCAAAACCAATAAATTTCTTGTGAGTCTCTTAAAGCTAAAGTGGAATCTCATTTATTGGGTGAGGTCTCTGAAGGACAGTATAGCACAAGATAGGATGAAGGACTCTAATGTTGCAATGTCTACTAACCAGTGTAATTAAACATATAATGAACACTTCCATTGGCTTTGGTTTATAGTGTGAGCATGAACATTTATAACTGTTTTAAAATTTACATTGAAGACTTTGGAATTATTTTACATGCCAGATTATACAGAGGACTTATCTATGTTGTTGATTTAGGAAAGGACAGAAATCTTAGAATGTAAAAAGTAGTCATACACATGGAATACTTCAAAAAGTTCATGGGAAACATGTATTCTGAAAAAAAATATAAATGGACTTCAAATTTTTGGCATCCAAATTACTTACCATTTTATCACATTTTTCTACAAACTTCATACTGAATTTTATATGGAATATGCAACTTAAATCTAAAAGTGCCTGACACAAGGAATTTATAATTTTGATGCTATAGCACATATAATGAGGAAGATACGTGTAGAAGAACAAGAAAACCCATCTTGTACTTGTCATATCAGTATGAACAAGTTCTTTGTATGGCACTAGATACTAGCAGCCATATCCTCAGTGAACCAATTTGTTGATCATGCCCATAAGTAAACAGTACAGCTCTAGAGTACCTTTTGACTAGAAAGAGTTATTTCCTGAATGCGTTTATTACTTTCTCTTGATGGATGCCCTGCTATATAATGGACATTTGTATAAGGACAGGCAAAGATATGGAGAATTTGCTGTATAGAAAGCATTTACCTATAAGCATTTGTCTATAGGCATTTAAATGTAATTTTATGAAAGTCATTGATAAATACATTGATTCAGTTAACCAAAGAAAGACCCCTATAAACATAATTTGAATATTTTTATTTCAAGTCCTTTTTAAAAGTTAGCTGAAATGAAATAGTTGGGATTCTTTATGAAATTTAAATTTCTAGAAAAAGATGAATCCTTTGAAATACTCTCCAGTCTGCAGTATGGAAGAAGCACTAATAAGCTTAAGAGGATAGTATGTCTTTAAATGTTAGGAGTAAAAACCAATAGAACAATGTGTACAAAATTATGAAAAACTTTAAGGATATGTATGGATATGTTTTCAAATTAGATTTCTCACCATTATAATTCATAGGGATTTTATTAATAATATTGATCCTTTACAAAAGATAGCAGAATCCAGAATGTGGGCAAAGGTTTATAAATTTGTTTAGAATTACATCCAAAATGTGATTTGTTTCTTAGTAGCATGGGAAGAATTTGATGACTATTTTGATTATAAAGTAATGCCCCCCTTCTAGTAGATTGTACCTTGTGACCAAAACAAGCCTCCCTTATTGGCAAATTGATTTTTAAATAGATTTTTCTGAGTTGAAAACGATCTTTTCAATTTTACAACCAAATTTCATTTGTAAGTGAAATTGTCTAACAAAAATTAAGTCCCTGTGAAGGTGATCATTCATAATTTCCTCCCTCAAAAGGTCAATCCAAAGGAACTTTGGAATCTCTAAGCTTAAATCCTTATTTTGTTTGCACTTTTGTACCATTTTGGAGTCCTGCCAGATAACTAATTACACGAGCTACTATCCTTAATTTGCTGAAGTGTGAATGAAATAAATTTCTGTAATCTGTGATTTCTCAAATCATGTATTTTCAAGGTAAAACAGCCCAGAATATGATAGGTATCTCCCTTGCTCAGTTGGTCAGCTTGACAGGAAAGAAAGCTATCTGCGATACAGAGATCACATCTTCGGTCAGCTATGTGTGCCTGGAAAGAATACCCTCCCTGCCTTGTAGGTAAGTCTGTGAGTTATAGAGAAAGCTTATACTGAGTATGCCTTGTGAAGGAAAGGAGAGCACAAGCAAGGGCAAGGTTCTGTAAGGTTACACAGTACCACATCAAGGGAGATGGTTTTTAATTTAGCAGCATGGAGTAACTTGAAAGGACCGGTGTCAATGAAAATTGTAAAGGTCCCCCTCAAGAGGCCGGTGTCTTTTGTGTGAACCGTAGGACATTTATGGGGGAGGACACGAGTTTGAGAAATTGCCTAGCAGACCTCTGAAAGAGTGTGGAGTCTGCAGGGTGTTAAAGATGTCTCTATGGTGTCTGTGGATCGATAAGGCACAGAGGGCCTGTCAAGAGTTGTGTGATCCTGCTGTGAGAAAAGAAAAAGCCAAGGTCAGTTTCTTCAGCTTATAAAGGAACATACACTACAGATCTGAAGAGCATCTGTTCTAGAAGAGGTGGCTAAAGGTTTTATTAACAAAATGCTAAAAGCACAGATCATAAACATAAAAGTTAATGGATTTACTATGATAAATTCAAGATTCCTGCTTTGGAAGGCATGTTATAGCAAAACTGAGACATGATGGACTGTGGGGAAGATACATCCAATGATCATCACTGACAAAGCATTAATACTAAGAATATTATAAGGAATTCATTGACATTAGCAAGAATAAAAATAACATCAACAAAAATGCACAATGCTATTTATGGAAATTAAAACATATTTCCAAATACTGTATTTTCTCAGGGATTTCAATGGGCAAGTAAGTCTATGGAAGGTAGATTACAACATACATAAAACATTAGAATGGGTACTTAAGTGGGTAGAGGAATGGGGTTACAGAAAAGGAGCAAAGGAGAAGATGTTAATAGTAAATGAAGAGTATCCATGTGTTAGCAACAGTAAGCAATGAAATGAAGCATATAATTAAATTAAATCGAGGCCTAAAACAATCATGGCAAAGAAATAGGCCAGCACTCCATCCAAAATTTTCATACTAGAGTAGACCTTTATTAATTTCATGCTCTTGCAAAGTTTAAAAAATAATGTGTGATTTGGGTATTCTGAATGATAAGAATTGCTTAAATGTACCAGGGCTCCATCCATGGGCTTCTTCAACTGCAATAATGTCTTGTCAACAGTTATAAATGAATTTGTACTTTTCAATTTGAACTCATGAAATGTGATAGAGGCTCAGATATGTGAATACAAGAAGGGTATGTTTATCAGGCAGGATTATTTTAGAGATGGGAGTTGGAAAATTAGTCATTAAGGGGCTGGTGCTGTGGCTCAGTGGGTTAACGCCCTGGCCTGAGGCGCCGGCATCCCATATGGGCACTGGTTCAAGTCCTGGCTGCTCCTCTTCCGATCCAGCTCTCTGCTATGGCCTGGGAAAGCAGTAGAAGATGGCCCAAGTCCTTGGGTCCCTGCACCTGCGTGGGAGACCCGGAGGAAGCTCCTGGCTCCTGGCTTCAGATGGGCAAAGCTCTGGCCGTTGGGAGTGAACCATCGCATGGAAGACCTCTCTGTCTCTACCTCTCTCTGTAATAAATAAAATAAATCTTAAAAAAAGAAAATTATTCATTTAAATTGATTGTATTCTTTAATTCATGGGAAATTCAGAGCAAATAATGCACTGCTAACCTTAAAACATTTTACTTTGTATTTCAATATTTCTGAGATATTTCATAATTACAAAAAACCTAAATGAAAGATCTCTGTGAGTGAGATCCCAGTGGAAAGAACGGGTCTTCAAAGAAGGAGGTACCTTTCTCTGAAGGGAGGAGAGAACCTCCACTTTGACTATGACCTTGTCTAAACAAGATAAGAGTCGGAGAACTCAAGGGGCTTCCATAGCCTTGGAAACTCATGACTGGTGCATAGGGAGATTACTGATGCCATAAACAGGAGTGTCAATTTGTAAAGTCAACAACAGGAGTCACTGTGCACTTACTCCTCATGTAGGATCTCTGTCCTTAATGTGCTGTACATTGAGGCTTAATGCTATAACGAGTATTCAAACAGTATTTTTCACTTTGTGTTTCTATGTGGGTGCAAACTGTTGAAATCTTTACTTAATGTATACTAAACTGATCTTCTGTTAAAAAAAAAAGAAGAAATTATCAATTCCCAACTTGACTCTCACTGGGATTAAACATGACAATAGGTCTGATCTGATTTCATCATCATTTAAAAAATCATCTATTATTTTTCACTTTATGTTTCTGTGTGGGAGCAAACTGTTGAAATCTTTACTTAATGTATGCTAAACTGATCTTCTGTATATAAAGAGAATCGAAAATGAATCCTCATGTGAATGGAAGGGGAGAGGGAATGGGAAAGGGGAGGGTTGCAGGTGGGAGGGACGTTATGGGGGGGAAGCCATTGTAATCCATAAGTCGTACTTTGGAAATTTATATTCATTAAATAAAAGTTAAAAAAAAAGAAAGAAACAAATAAGCCATTTACTAAAAGCAGAGTTTAACTCAACCTCTATTTTTTTAGAAATTATACTTACACATTTGAGCATGTTCCCACCTATTTCTCATAACTTTTTAAAAAGATTTTATTTATTTGAAAGGCAGAATTAGCAGAGAGAGAGAGAGGGAGAGAAAGAGATCTTCCATCCTCTGGTTCACTCTCTAAATGGCTGCAATGGCCAGGGCTGGGCTGATCTGAAGGCTAGAGCCAGAAGCTTTTTCCAGGTCTCGAACATGGGTTTAGGGGCCCAAGGATTTGATTAATCTTCTGCTGCTTTCCCAGGCACATCAGCAGGGAGCTGGATAGGAAGTGGAACAGCTAGGACTGGAGCTGGCACCTATATGAGACACTGGTGCTGCAGAGAGCAGCTTTACCTGCTACACCACGGCGCTGGTTCCTTCTGGTAAATTCTTAGAATATGTATCTAATATTAAACTATCAAATATTACCTGAATGTTTAAATATTTCTGTTTTAGTTTAACACAGTATGCCTAAAGATTATGAGATCTTGAGCGTTGAAGTAAAGATTCATTAAGCAGGATTTATTCCAATGAAAAATTAACAAACTTGAATATACACAAGTATTTTGGTATGTAACTATGATACTTGTACATATATGCATATATGTATGGATTCTCCAATATATTCATAGCAAGTGGAATTAAAAGATAAGCTTCTTTTGGTGAAAAAATGTTGAAATCCATGCATAGTCTTTTCATAGTATGGATTTTCATGAATTTTTGAAGATCCCTCAAATATATGGGTTTCAAAATTTTTTCATCAAAATAAATTTATCTTTTAATCCTATTGTCCATCTTCTTAAGTACCCTCATATGTATATTTCTACATCTTAATGGCAAGGTGAAAACAGAATATACACACACACATGCCTTAGTAAATGCTTTATTAAATCAAATTGCTAAACTCCCCTCTCGTATAAATTAGCCTTTTTGAAAGTAGGATGTAGAGACTCATTCCGGGTTCACACCAAATGGGGCTTTATTATAAAGATGTGCAAGGCCTTAGGCGAGACAAAAATTCCACAAGAAAAGAATAAACTGTACTACAGCTAGGGCTCATGGAAAGGATTCAAGACAGCAATGGGGGCAGAATTTTTTTCTACACCTGAGAACCATAGATCTTCATTCTAGATTCTTACCTTTAACTTGTAAATCAGGGAAAACTTGTGGAAGCAAAGCTGAGATTCAAGAGAAGTGTAGTTTCGTTTTTGTGTGTGTGTGTGTGGGGGGGGGTGTTTGTTTTCCTTTGTTTTACCTAGGAGAACAGCATCAGGACAAACAGTATTTCAAGCAAAGAAAATAATATTCTTATGGCCTAGAGTGAAGCAACCTAGTGTGTTACAGGAACTGAAAGTCTCATGTTTTAACTTGATTATCTTAATTGCTATGTTGAAAAGAGGTTATCAAGGGAATCAACAGCAAAAGATTCTCCCAGTTGTCTGAGTAAGATGTGATAGTACTTGGGCTAGGTTGGTAGCCACAGAGACTGCTTAGAGGGTGAGAAGTGATCAGACTGAGATATTTTTTGAAGGCTGAGCCCACTGGCTATTTGGATGGACTGGATTTTTGTGATGAGCAAAAGAAAGGCATCAGAGTTTATTCCAAATGTTTTATCCTGAGGCCCTGAATGAATAATGTTATTATTTACTGGGGTTTGGAACTCTGTTGGCAGAGCAAATTTGGAAGTAAATCACATACAAGTGATGATTTTGAGTATGCAGTTAGATATTGTAATGTGGATTCCCAGGGTTAGCGCTCTGCTGGACATCTGAACTCAGGAATCATGAACCTAGAATGTTTTAAGCCATGGGCTTGAGTTAGATCACCTAGAAAGCGAGGATAGAGACATCTTAGAATTGTTCCCTGGGGTACACTCACATTTAGAGCAGCAAAAGAAAGAAAATATGTGTACAGCTAAGGAAAATGAGAAAAGATAGCCAGTGAGGTAGGAGGCAGAAAATGAGATACTGAGTTATCAGAATAGCCTTTTATTACAATCAGGTATGATTGTTAGTTCTTCAATTGTGACTAACAAATACACATTTTGGCCTCTGAATTTGTATGTGTAATGACCAAGCAAATAGGCAAACAACAATGATGAAGTATATTAAGACCATGAGAAATCTATGAAACAGTTATTGGACATTCAGACAACATGCAATTTAGCAATAATGATGGAATTTCTGATGAGACCCTTTGAAAAAGGCACTTAAATAAGTAAATAATAAGTATGTAAGTAAGCAATATAAATAAAATTTTAAAATGTCAGGCAGTAAAAGAAAAGATCAGTAGATGCCACATTAGTCATCAAAATCTCATCTTGCCTATGATTATGCACTTATAAATTTGTGCATCATGGGAAAAACTATTTCATGAAAGATGAAAATAATATGGAAAAGGAAATAACATGATGTCATGCTAGTTACCTAATTATAAAATATTATATAGTGACTAATAATCCAAAAAAGGGAAACAGAGTTAGATAACATTTTCATTGAATAGGTAATTATTAAAAATATATTTATAGAATTCTGTATACAGCTATGTGACTCAGAAAATGACGATTGTTCAAAACTGATTAATTTTGTAATCTTGTAATCAATGCCCCCTGCCTCTGTACCAAAAATGACTGATGCCAAAAACCAATTAGTTCACAGGAAATTATCAAAGACTAAAGTAAACAAATGTCCTTCTAAATATCATGCTACTCTGATTAATACGTGGTTGAAATCTGAGACAGCTCCAAGGAGCTGACAGATTGAAAAGATCATTTCATTAGTATCATCAAGTTGTTTTCACACAAACTTAAGGTACGAGGTGATTCACATCTCTCAGGAGTTGCTATTTACTGTGCTTCACGGCATCCATATATATATGACATATCAAGATGGTTTGTGGTCTATACAAGTAATGTGGATTTAGGGAGATGGGATCTTCTTTAAGAAAAACAATACTTAAAATTGTTGTAAATATAGAATTCTATTAGAGAGAAAATAAATTACTATAAACATTGAAAATGAGTGCTACAGAAAAGTAAATTTTTTTCTTATGCGTATAACATACTTGTACAATATTTTCTTTTTAATTTGTTGAAGCCCATACAACATACATTTAGCCATGTTAAAGAAAATGATTCAGTGCATTCAAGATGTTGTACAGCACACTTCTCTCTAGTCCTAAAACACTTCTGTCGCTCCAAATAAAACCCTTTAGCCACTAAGAATTTTAATTCCGTCCATACCTCTTTTCCCACAGCTGCTTGCAACCATCATTCTGCCTTCTGTTTGTATAGATACATGCATTCTAGGTATTTTATATTATTTGCATCACATAGTACATGACTTTTGTGTCTGAATTCTTGGCTTAGTGTTTTGGGGTGTATATACATTAACATATATATCAGTATTTCATTTAATTTTATGACTGATACTATTCTATTCTATGTACATATCAGAATTTGTTTATGTTATCATTTGCTGATGGACATGTGTGCTATTTCCACCTTTTGATGGTTGTGAATAATGTTATTATGCACTTATATTTACTTGTTTGAGTACCTATTTTAAATATATTTGAATGATATCCCTGGGAGTGGAACTGCTAGAACATTATGTTAATTCTGTTTAATCATTTGAGAAACTGCCATACTGTTTTGTACAGTGGTTGCCCCATTTTCACAGCAATGCACAAAGGTTGCAAATTTTCCATGTTTTCTCCAACACTTAATTTCTTTTGTTTAAAAATTTATACATATCTTAGTGGGCATGATAAGATATGTCATTTCAGTTTTAATATGAACTTACCTAGTGAATTCATGATGTTGTTTAACAGTTTTATCCCTGCTCTAATTGTCTTTAGTGTGTAGTTTTGAAATTGTTTTCCTACTGATCACCACAAGGTTTACAATTGATCCCCTAAATTCATGGCAATCTAGTTTGTAGCTGCTTTAGCTGATGTTCAGCTAATCATGTTTTGAGAGATTTCTTTGAATGTCAAGAACGTTTTTAGTTGTCTTTTTCTTGATTCAGTATTTGTTTGATTGCAGAAAACCTTTGAAGGTTTTCCAGGATTCTGACAAAGCCGATTCTGACAGTTTTGTTTTTCTTGTTTATTTTGATGTTTGTGTAAAAGAACAGGCATTTGGAACTGCTTATTCTGCCGGTTTACTTATGTCACTCCTTTATAATACATTTAAAAAGATTTATTTATTTGAAATGCAGACTTACAAGCACACACACACACACACACGAGAGAGAGAGAGAGAGAGAGAGAGAGAGAGATGGATGGATATCTTCCATCTGCTGGTTCACTCTCCAGATGGTCACAATGGCCAGGATGGGGCCAGGCTGAAGCCAAAAACTCAGAACTCCATTCAGATATCCAACATGGGTGGCAGAATACAAGTACATGGATCATTTTCCACTGTTTTTCAAGGCTGATTAGCAAGGAGCAGAATCAGAATCACAGCAACCAGGACATGAACCAGCACTCACAAAAAGTGTTGGCAGTGCAGGTAAGAGCTTAACCTGCTGCACCATAACACCAGTCCCTACAATAATACAGTTTTCCAATATGTTGGCTGCATACGGAATCTGGCCAAGAAACTTAATGTAAGAATATTGGATGAATCCACACAATAGGCATTATAAGAACTCGATAATTACTATCAATAATTAAATTTAGAGTGTGTGAAAATCATATAAATACATCCCACCAAAATGCTATCTCATTCAGATTTCTGCTAAACAAATAACAAAAATACTTGTGAATATTCCAAATTTATCTGACATGAAAAGGGTAATAGAGGAGAAGTCCAAGTGAAAAAAGACAACTATCTTCACTGATTTTGTTTTCATAAATTCAGTAAGGCCAAACGAAACCATATAATCCTCTCTTGCACCTAGAAGTTGTGTGTACAAAAGAGTGAGCTTCCTTAGCTTCATGGGTAAATCTCCCTTTGCTAATATACTCTGTCTTGAAATATCTAAATTCTGAGGAACTCTGTGACAAGGCTGATCTTGTTTTATGAGACAGGTGTTATTGGCAAGAAACAACTTTCTGTAAGGTTTCTATGTCTAAAGTTGTATAAACATTTGAAAATTCTCTTGGATTCTTTTTTCCTTTTAAGATATATTTATTTTTAATGCAGGGTCTGGAGCGGGAAAGACAAGTCTTCCATCCTCTAGTTCATTCCCCAAATGTCTGCAACATCCAGAGCTGGGCCAGGTCAAACTCAAGTTCCATGAAAGACATGCAGGTCTTCTCTGCAGGTGGAAGGAACCCAAGGACTTGAGCCATCATCACCTGCCTTCCCAGGTGCATTAGCGGAAAGCTGACTTGGAAGTGGAAGAGCTGAGACTGTACCTGACACTCCGATATGGAATGCAGGCATACCCTGTTACAGTTTAACCTGCTGCACCACAAGCCTCACCCACCCTGGATATTAAGCAGGTTATTTGCCTTCCGTTCTTTAATTATTGCCAGTTTGATGACAATTGATCTTTTTGTCCATACTTTCTCTTACAGTTGATGCAATCTCTGCTTTTTCACATCAGGACTTTGCATCAGAACATCTTACAATATCGACTATGTTAAATGACCAATGTAGCTTCACCTGTGTCCTAATATCTCTGGATTGTCTTTTTTTTTTTTTTTTTTTTTTTTTTTTGACAGGCAGAGTGGACAGTGAGAGAGAGAGAGAGACAGAGAGAAAGGTCTTCCTTTGCCGTTGGTTCACCCTCCAATGGCTGCAGCGGCCAGTGCACCACGCTGATCCGATGGCAGGAGCCAGGTGCTTCTCCTGGTCTCCCATGGGGTGCAGGGCCCAAGCACTTGGGCCATCCTCCACTGCACTCCCTGGCCACAGCAGAGAGCTGGCCTGGAAGAGGGGCAACCGGGACAGAATCCGGCGCCCTGACCGGGACTAGAACCCGGTGTGCTGGTTCCGCAAGGCAGACAGCCTAGTGAGCCGCGGCGCCGGCCCTGGATTGTCTTCTGTATGAAATTAGGAAAACTGTGTGGTATGAACTGACCCTAGGCTTTGGAATCAGCTGAATTTGAGGTTGAATGTCAGGTCCACTACTTTGTTAGTTATCCAGCTGCAGATAATTCAAACCCTCAGCCTCAGTTTCCCCATCTGATGAAAGAGTGTTTTTACAGACCATTATTGGATGTATACAAAGATTATATCCAAAGGTATATGTAATAGGTACTCATAATGTTAATTTCCTTCTGTTGCATAAAACAAATACGAATGAAATTAAAAAGTTATTTTATGTGTTGTTGATAGTGTGGAAACAGCATAGTAATTGTATGGAAAGGCTTGGATGAACAAAAAAGGGCAAGTTGAGCAGGATTCTAGAATCTCACCTTCTACTTGAAATAAAGTAGTTCAGCTTTTAAATGGCTTAACAATAATGACTTTCATTTCAGATTTACTTCCAAAAGCAGACAGTGTTCTACTTCTATGGAGAAAAATATTTTATAATTACTGAAGAGGATTAAGCCCTGCTAACATACTCCCACTCCCCTGCTACTTACTGTAGCATAATGCCTTTACTAGTTAAATTCTATTACAGACTTTTCAGAGAAAAAGTGTGAGAGACTGGAGTAGAAACATTTGGGGACAAAATATCTTTTAAGCCTTCTATTACCACAATTCTGTGCCATTGCATACTGTGCTTAAAACAATCCTTTATATGTTAAGAACAGTCTGTTGGCATTTAAGTCTGTGAATCTGTAGAAGTGAAGTTATTTCACCAAATGAGGAAGATTCTTAATGTATTAGATTGAACCATATGAAAATTACATATTGATCATTTCAGACAGTTCCACCTTCTATTTCAAAGGTAACTTCAAGAGGCCACAAGAGGCCAGCACTGTGGCGTAGTGGGTAAAGCCGCCACGCGCAGTGCCAGCATCCCATTTGGGCGCCGGTTCAAGTCCTGGCTGCTCCACTTCCAATCCAGCTCTCTGCCATGGCCTGGGAAAGCAGTAGAAGATGGCTCAAGTCCTTGGGACCCTGCACCTGTGTGGGAGACCTGGAGGAAGCTCCTGGCTCCTGGCTTCGGATGGGTGCAGCTCTGGTCACTGAAGCCATCTGGGGAGTGAACCAGTGGATGGAAGACCTCTCTCTCTCTGAAGACCTCTCTCTCTCTCTGTCTCTCCTCTTCCTCTCTGTAACTCTGCCTTTCAAATAAATAAATAAATATTTTAAAAAGAAGATAATTTCAAGTGTCCCAAATATATGATATAGTTTGTTAACTTTTTTAATAATTTAATACAATTTGAACTACATGCATAAAAAGAAACTATGTTAGAAGAGCTCCATGGATAGAATAATTGTTTATTGCATTTAGCTTATATTTTCAAGCATTGTTCATGGCATATATTAGATATTAAAAACATTATTGATTGAGTCTGTGAAATATATTATTATATGTAGACTAATCAAACTGATTATAAAAATCTCAGAATGCTGAAAAGTGTGAAAATGTGAATACTGTACAACACCAGTGATTTTGTAGTCTTAAGTAAATGGAAAAAGCTTCAGCAAAATGATTCCACATAAAAATTCTTGTTCCACCTGCTTTAGTGAAAAATCATTCATTTATACACTTGGCAAGTTCCTAAATACCATAAAACTTTGAAAATATGGAAAGATTGAGTGTGTGTTATATGCCCAGCATTATGCTAACCACTCAAAACATAGAGATAAGGCAGATTCCAGTCCTAAAATAGCATACAGCAGAGAGTGAAAATAAGAAAAACATTGATGTCTATACAACACGACAAATACTATTGATTTGTGTGTACAAAAGATACTATATAAGGTTAGATTAATAGCAACAAATTCAGAGTGGAATGAATAGAATAGCAATAGGTGTTAGAGAAAGCTTCTGGGAGAAATTAAACACGAAGTTGAGTCTCGAAGTATATCTAAAAATTAGTCATTTGAAGGAAGAAAGACATTATAGGAAGCAGAAATATTTTTAAATGTCTGACTTTGAGAGTAAGACAGCTGAATTTTGAGAGTTAAATCTAATTGTTCATGGCTAAAATGCTGACTTTTAATGGAAAATTTATAAGACCATAAAAAACTTGATCTTGCATAAGGGTACTTCAAAGTGCTCACAGGAAAATGGAATTAAAATAAAGGCTTATTTAGGGGCAAAATTTTTGAAATTCATGCATATCTTTTTCATAATGTGAATTTACATGAATTTTTGAAGATCCCTCATATATTATATTGAAATATTTGGATTTTATTCTGAACCTGATTTGGAATTGTGGAATATTTTTATTCAGACGAGATTAGGGGCTTATATTTCTGATATAATCAAAATATCAATTTGTAAAATCTATCTAATAGTGGAGGATGCTTTTATATAAGAGACATACTGAAGGTGAGGCTACCAGATAGCATGATAATGAAATAAATCCAAGTATGAAAAGATGAAAATACAAACTAGGGCACTGACAATGGAAAGAGAAATGGGAAAAAAGACATTAAAGTGTTTAAGAGTTATAATAAACAATCTGATTTCTAATTGGTTGGAAGGAGGAATCAAAAATGTTCTCAGATCTCAGGCTTGGAAAGATAAATGGTGTTTTAGTCCCAATAGAATATATAAAAGAAACAGCCCATGGGCTGTGAAAGTATTATGATTAATCAGAAGATACATAGGACATCAAAATAGTGTTGTCTATTAGATGACATAGTTTTAGATCTTTGTCTGAAAACTGGTCATGAGATGAAGATGTGAATCATAGGTATATAGGCATTAATTGAAACATGAGTGGATAAAACCATCCAGGCAGCTTCAAGAAGCAAAAGAGGTCCCTGGATAATTGTGTGGGCACCGATAAAAGAGAGAGAGAGAGAGAGATCAAAATGGAGGTTGAGAATGAGAGAACTAAGAATTTAACAAAAAAAGTAACTAAAAAATAATGATGTTGAAACCAAAGCGGAAGCTCTCAGGAAGCAAGGAGAGGTCAATAGTATCAAATGTTGAAGACATCCCTGGGAAACATCCATTGGCTTTATCAATAGAGAGTTCATTAATGAATGCTCTTATTGAAAGTTCTTTCAGAGAAATACAGTTAAACAAGTTTGTAGTGAGTTGAGGGGTCAACAGAGGAGAGGATCAATCCATTTTTCAAGAAATTCTTCTGCAAAGTGAAGATCAGTTGAAGATGACTGTATTCTCTTGTGTGCTTGAAATATGGAAACATTTAAAAAATGTGTATGTTATTCATTGAAGAAGGAAATCATTTGAAAATGTATTACAAACTACTCAATACTCTTAATAAGCTTATATACATACGAATTAATCATGTAATAGCTCAGGATGACTGCTGTGATAATTACTCTGTTGTAATACAGTGCTATTTCAAGGTTGTTGACTCTCTCTATTCATATTGAATTACATTATATCATCATACATTTTGATTTATTGTATCTATGTTTTTATAGTTTTTTCTTTTCTTTCTAATAATGCTACTTTTTAAGAAAATCATTGTGCCAACCCCTAGCAACCACTCTTCCTATTTTCTAAATTGCTACTAATATTACATTATGATGATGTTCACCAGCAGGGGACACTAATACATGGAACAATGCTGTCAGGTATGAAACTATTTAAAATGTTGCAGGATATTTAATATTATTAGCCCTGAACTACTGAATGACTCAATATTACTAAAATGTTCCTGAGACATGGTATCATTCCTGGTTTACATTGTGCTATAAGCTCAAAAATCAAATGGGTAAGAACTGTGTGCTCATTAGGAGAAATCATGCTCTGAGCTACCATGGAGCACTACAAATACCATTCTCCTTTTAGTTACTCCTGGGAAACATGGTTGATTTTCAGACCAGATCAAGTTTTGTTGCATAGGCCAGATAGGGCTTGAAACCATTTTAAGAGACAGTCACAATAATCAAAATATGTCATAGAAGATGAAGTTTTGTTTCAATCCTCAGTATAAATATTCTCTTCCTGGTAAAATTTTATGATGCCAACTGATTTCTCCTAATGTGCACCTGTTGGCTAGTATCTATTCTGAGTGAACCCATCTGGATTGTCCATTGCCAATTGGTTTTATCAATGAGAAAATAGAGGCTGAGTTAGTAACATCATAGGCATAGAATCTAAAACCCTGACTAAAAGCTGTGTATTATGTGTACAATCACAGGTGGGAAATCATTTTTTTCTGTCAAAGGCTATATTTAAAATTAACCTACTTTGGATGTATTGGATTTCTAATCACACCTGCAATTGCCTTGGCAGGGCCAGACCAGTTGATTTCATGGGACATATATGGCCTGAGGACTGGACATTCCACACTCTTGATGTGAGTAGTACAAATTTAAAAATCAACCTAGGTCAAGTAATCCCCAATTCTGAATTTCTAGAGATTTAAATAAATAAAATTACATATTTCTAAAAATCATTTCAGAAATGTAGCGATGATGAAAGGAGATTCCAAGATGGCTGAATAAGGAAAGGGCACACTGCTTTAGGCTAGGGAAAAATGTTAAAATAAAAAAGTGGAGGAAGTACAGTCTCAGGGGAGAGTTAGAAAGAAGTTGCAGTAGAAATTCTACAGAAGGAAGAGGGACACTGTGGAACAGTGTGGAAGGCATGGACATGTAGCAATGAGCATGGACCCAACAGAATCTGAGAGCTGGAGGAAGCACCAGCTTCCTAGAGCAAAGTGAGATCTGACTGTAGCAATTCACCCCACTGGTGATCTAGCTGGAGGGAGACCTGGTGTAACATTGTCAATGAGTCTGGCCTGGAGCCCTAAGGTGGACTGGTATACACTCACCTAGCAAAAAGGAGGCATGTTTCTTTCTCTCCATCACCCTCACAATGGCACCCAGAAACCAGCTGAGAGAAGGCGGGTGCCATTTTGGACATAAGTAGCAGCTGCAGCAGGTCTTGTATGTGAACTGGTAGGAACAAGATGCCCACTCGATAGCAGTAGTGAGGTCAACAGCTCAGTGCCTGCCCCCGGCAATGGGCAGGGAGAAAGAGCCATTCTGACATTACTACTGGCTGCCGAGACTCCAGTGCTCATCTGGCAACCAGCGGGGAGAAGGTGTCACTGTGAAACAATGAGGGGCTGTGGCTGGTGGCTGTTGTAAATGCGCATGATCCGGGGGTATTATGAAAGGGAAAAATCCACATTCCCCACTCACTGACTTTGAGTCTAGTTGAGAGGTTTGACAGGGGACTGGGCACCCACATAGGACTATGAGGTGCTCCCAGCTGCTCAACATATCACAGGCTATGGTGATCAACCCCTCTAGGCGAAGCACCCACAGGCTTGGGGAACATCTCTGCCTCTCCGTGGATGGGACCGGCTAGTGATGCAGAGCAGATCTGCAATGCAGAGCGGATCTGCTGCATCCCATGTCTGTGGTAGCCTTGTGTGCTGAAACTGTGGAAATTCTGTGGCTGCACAAGAGGGCACAGGGTGTATCTCAGTCTCTGGGCAATCACTGTGTGCAGCTCCACATGGTCAGAGATCCATGATTGCCTGGGATAGATCATTGCAGCGGGATCTGTGCTCACACTGAGGACTGTACAGATGCTTTGTGTGGCTCACACTGAAGTGCAGATGAACACTGAACCCATTGTGGGCTGACACCCGGGCATTTATCAACTTGGAAGAGAGGAGATGAGGGTGTGTTTACACCAACAGGGGTGATCATATCCTCCTTTCTGCTAACAAGAGACCTACCATGCCCAACGTGAGTGTCACCCTGGATACTAACACCACCACCGAGCACTGACCAGAGCTCCCTGGTTACACTGAGCACACACCTATGGGTATTCACTGAAAAATCAGACAATCCACTAAGACACAGAGGCACAGTCCAAAGATAAAAGTCATCAGAGGAAAAAACCCAATAAGTATCTCCATAAATGCCTCAAAATAAACACAGAAATTGAAGAAACAAGAATAAGGAAGACAACATAACCCCCCTCCCGCCCTGCAAAGGAATAGAACACTTCAAAATTATGTGAAGATGAAGATTGAGGAAATGTCTGATACAGAATTCAAACGATTAATCACAGGATTACTCAGAAGAATGAAGCAAATTCATGATTTAAAGAAATTCATACATAACATGGATGAAAAATTTTCTTATGAAATTGATATTTTGAAAAGAAAAATCAAACTGAAATATTAGAAATGAATAATTCAGTATGTCAAATAAAAAATACAGTGAAAACCTTAACAACAGACTTTGTGAGGCAGAGTATCCAAACTAGAAAAACAAATCTTTGGTAATTTTTCAGTCAGACAAAAAAACAGGTTGAAGAAGAAGAAATTAGACAAATTAAAAACAGTATTGGATATTTATGGGAGACTATCAAACAACCCAATATACAGGTTTTGGATGTCCCTGAACATATGGAAAGAGAGAATGGATTAGAAGGCATTTTTAGTGAAATAATTACAGAAATCTTCCTTAATTTGGAGAAACAAAGGTACATCCAGGTACATGAGGCACATAAAACTCCTAATAGTCATGACCAGAACAGATCTTCACTATGACACATTGTAGTCAAACATTCAACAGTAAAACATAAAGAAAACTTTCTAAAATATGCATGAAAGAAATGCCAGATTACTTTCAGAGGATCTCCATTTAGAATCACTCACCGCTGAATTCTCTTTAGAAACCCTATAGGCGAGGAGAGCTTGGAGAGATATAATCCAAATCTCAAGAGAAAAAAATGTCAACCCAGAATATTGCACCCTGCAAAGATCCCATTTATGAATGAAGGTGAAATA